>NW_019247484.1:0-69031 GCF_002742605.1 Olea europaea var. sylvestris | reverse complement strand
GTTAAGAGACATTTTTATAGTTTATTTTCCTTGCAAGTGATAAAAGGCAGAAACGGGACAGTTTCTGGAGTCAATTTCAAAACAATGTTTCTAATTCTATAAACGTCCATTTGAGACTCTAAAAATATTAATGTTTTCCCCTTTGCGTTTTCTAAATATGGCCACAAGAAATACTCAATTTGGATAACTATGGCCTGAGTTATCAAGGATTTAACGTCAAGGGGTCAATCTGGATTTCCTGTGTAATACTTCACTATTTTCAGTAAAACGTTTATATCATATGATCTTGGAAAATTTTCATATTTTAACCTAGAAAACTACTTGAAATTATCTTTCTAATGCCACAAGTTTCATGTAAAACGGAGTTGGGATGAATTTTATAAAAAAATTGTCAAACTTGCTGCCCAACTAATCTTGATAGTGCCGAGACCGTATATGTAATGTATAATTTTTTGTTGGCATGCACTTTTACTGGTCATTAAATTTTATAAGATTTGTTTTACCAAATTGAAAAATAAGTTTCCAACATGTAATACTTTTATTTAAGAGTATTTACATGTACTAAAGACTGAAGTTATTATGTTAAGTACGTGACCCTCGAAGTTTAAGTTCGGGGCGTCACACCTTGCTATATTACACTATGGTGTGCACTTTAGTCTACACTTTATCATGTGACATTACCCTGTTGGACCCTTTAAATTTCAAACAGTTTTTCCATCCAATTGACACTTGACAACAATGCAAGTGTCAAACAACGGGTCAAAAATTAGTGTACAAATAGCAATGTTCAATCGATAAGGACCTAGCAACATGTACACTATGGTGTACACTTTAGTTTACACTTTGCCTCGTGATATTACCCAATTTGACAGTATAAATTTCAAACAGTTTCCCCATCCAATTGACACTTGACAACATTGCAAGTGTCAAACAACGTGTCAAAAATTGGTGTTTAAAAAAAATGTTTAGTCGATAAGAACCTTGCTGCATGTACACTGCGGTGTACACTATAGTTTACACTTTGCCACGTGACATTACCCTATTAGACAGTATAAATTTCGGAAAGTTTTCCCATCCAATTTACACATGACAACAATGCAAGTGTTAAACAACTTGTCAAAAATTGATGTACAAATAGCAAAGTTCAATCGGTAAGAACCTTGCTACATGTACGCTATTGTGTACACTTCAGTTTCCAATTTGCCACATGACATTACCCTGCTGGACAGTTTAAATTTTAAACAGTTTTTCCATCCAATTGACACTAGACAACATTGCAAGTGTCAAACAACATGTCCAAATCCATGTAGAAATTATTAAGTTCAATCAGGAAAGACCTTGCTACATTACACTATGGTGTACACTTTAATTTACACTTTGCCACGTGACATTACCCTGCTGGACACTTTAAATTTCAAACAGTTTTCCCATCCAATTGACATATGAAAACAATGCAAGTGTCAAACAACGTGTCAAAAATCAGTGTACAAACAGCAATGTTCAATCGGTAAGGACCTAGCTACCTGTACATTATGATGTATACTTTAATTTACACTTTGCCACATGAAATTGCCCTGTTAGGCAGTTTAAATTTCAAATAGTTTTCCCATCCAATTGACACTTCACAACAATGTAAGTGTCAAACAACGTGTCAAAAATTAGTGTGCAAGTAGCAATGTTCAATCGGTAAGGACCTAACTACATGTACACTATGGTGTACACTTTAGTTTACATTTTGTCACGTGTCATTACCTTGTTAGACAGCATATATTTAGAACAGTTTTTCCATCCAATTGACACTTGACAACAATGCAAGTGTCAAACAACGTGTCAAAAATCGATTTACAAATAGCAAAGTTCAATCGGTAAGAACCGTGCTACATGTACGCTATTATGTACACTTTAGTTTAGAATTTTCCACGTGACAATACCCTGTTGGACAGTTTAAATTTCAAATAGTTTTTCCATCCAATTAACACTTCACAACAATGCAAGTGTCAAGCAACGTGTCAAAAATCAGCGTACAAATAGTAATGTTCAATCGGTAAGGACGTAGCTACATGTACACAATGGTGTACACTTTAGCTTACACTTTGGAACGTGACATTACCCTATTAGACAGTATAAATTTAGAATAGTTTTCCCATCCAATTGGCACTTGACAACAATGGAAGTGTCACACAACGTGTCAAAAATAGGTGTACAAATAGAAAAGTTCAATTGGTAAGAACCTTTCCACATGTTCAGTATGGTGTACACTTTAGCTTACACTTTGCCACGTGACATTACCCTGTTAGACAATATAAATTTAGAATATTTTTTCCATCCAATTGACACTTGACAACAATTCAAGTGTTAAACAACGTGTCAAAAATCGGTGTACAAATAGCAAGGTTTAATCGGTAAGAAACTTTCTACATGAACACTATGGTGTACACTTTAGTTTACATTTCGCCACGTGACATTACCCTGTTGGATAGTTTAAATTTCAAACAGTTTTCCCATCCAATTGATACTAGACAACAATGTAAGTGTCAAACAATATGTCCAAAATCTGTGTACAAATTGTAAAGTTCAATCAGCAAGGACCTTGCTACATTACACTATAGTGTACACTTTAACTTACACATTGCCACGTGACATTACCCTGTTAGACAGTATAAATTTAGAATTGTTTCCCCATCCAATTGACACTTGACAACAATGCAAGTGTCAAACAACGTGTCAAACTCTGTGTACAAATAGGAATGTTCAATTGGTAAGGACCTTGCTACATATACACTACGGTGTACACTTTAGTTTATACTTTCCCACGTGACATTACCCTGTAAGAGTATAAATCTCGAACAGTTTTCCCATCCAATTAACACATGACAACAGTGCAAGTGTCAAGTAATGTGTCAAAAATCAGAGTACAAATAGCAAAGTTCAATCGTTAAGAACCTAGCTACATGTACACTACGGTGTACACTTTCCCACGTGACATTACCATGTTCAACAGTTTAAATTTCAAATAGTTTTCCCATCCAATTAACACTAGACAACAATGCAAGTGTCAAACAACGTGTCCAAAATCTGTGTACCAATTGTAAAGTTCAATCGGCAAGGACCTTAATACATTACACTATGATGTGCACTTCAGTTTACACATTGCCAAGTGACATTACACTGTTGGACACTTTAAATTTCAAAAAATTTTCCCATCTAATTGACACTTGACAACAATGCAAGTGTCAAACAACGTGTCAAAAGACAGTGTACGGATAGCAATTTTTCAATCGATAAGGACTTTACCACGTGACATTACCCTGTTAGACTGTATAGATTTCGAACAGTTTTCCCATCCAATTGACACTTGACAACAATGCAAGTATCAAACAACGTGTCAAAAATCGGGGTACAAATAGCAAAGTTCAATCGGTAAGAACCTAGCTACATGTACACTACGGTGTACACTTTTGATTACACTTTCCCATGTGACATTACCCTGTTGGACAGTTTAAATTTCAAACAGTTTTCCCATCCAATTGACACTAGACAACAATGCAAGTGTTAAACAACGTGTCCAAAATCTATGTACAAATTGTAAAGTTTAGTCGGCAAGGACCTTGCTACATTACACTATGGTGTGCACTTTAATTTACACTTTACCACGTGACATTACCCTGTTGAACTCTTTAAATTTCGGACAGTTTTTTCATCCAATTGACACTTGACAACAATGAAACTGTCAAACAACGTGCCAAAAATTAGTGTACAAATAGCAATGTTCGATCGGTAAGGACCTAGCAACATGTACACTATGGTGTACACTTTTGTTTACACTTTGCCTCGTGACATTACCCAGTTTGATAGTGTAAATTTCGACCAATTTTTCCATCCAATTGACACTTGACAACAACGCAAGTGTCAAACAACGTGTCAAAAATCGGTATTAAAAAAAATGTTCAGTCGATAAGAACCTTGCTGCATGTACACTGTGGTGTACACTTTACTTCGCACTTTGCCACGTGACATTACCTTGCTAGATAGTATAAATTTCAAAAAGTTTTCCCATCCAATTGACACATGACAACAATGCAAGTGTCAAACAACGTGTCAAAAATCGGAGTACAAATAGCAAAGTTAAATCGGTAAGAACATTGGTACATGTACGCTATTGTGTACACTTTAGTTTCCAATTTACCACGTGACATTACCCTGTTGGTCAATTTAAATTTTAGACAGTTTTTTCATCCAATTGAGACTAGACAACAATGCAAGTATCAAACAACATGTCCAAAATCCGTGTACAAATTGTTAAGTTCAATCGGGAAAGACCTTCCTACATTACATTATGGTGTATACTTTGGTTTACACTTTGCCACGTGACATTACACTTTAAATTTCAAACAATTTTCCCATCCATTTGATAAATGACAACAATGCAAGTGTGAAACAACGCATCAAAAATCAGTGTACAAATAGCAATGTTCAATCGGTAAGGACCAAGCTATCTTTACATTATGGTGTATACTTTAATTTACACTTTGCCACGTAACATTACCTTGTTAGACAATTTAAAAGTCAAATAGTTTTCCCATCCAATTGACATTTCACAACAATGTAAGTGTCAAACAACGTGTAAAAAATCAGTGTACAAATAGCAATGTTCAATCGGTAAGGACCTAGCCACATGTACAATATGGTGTACACTTTAGTTTACATTTTACCACGTGACATTACCCTATTAGACAGTATATATTTGGAAACGTTTTCCCATCCAATTGACACTTGACAACAATGCAAGTGTCAAACAACGTGTCAAAAATAGGTGTACAAATAGCAAAGTTCAATTGGTAAGAACCTTGCTACATGTACGCTATTGTGTACACTTTAGTTTACAATTTGCCACGTGACATTACCCTGTTGGACAGTTTAAATTTCAAACAGTTTTTCCATCCAACTGACACTTGACAACAATACAAGTGTCAAACAACGTGTCCAAAATCTATGTACAAATTGTAAAGTTCAATCGCCAAGGACCTTACTACGTTACACTATGGTGTACACTTCAGTTTACACTTTACCACGTGATATTGCCCTATTGGACACTTTAAACTTCAAGCAGCTTTTCCATCCAATTGACACTTGACAACAATGCAAGTGTCAAACAACGTGTCAAAAAAGTGTACAAATAGCAATGATCAATCGATAAGGACTTTGCCACGTGACATTACACTATTAGACTCTATAAATTTTGAACAATTTTTCCATCCATTTGACACTTGACAACAATGCAGGTGTCAAACAACGTGTCAAAAATCGGTGTACAAATAGCAAAGTTCAATCGGTAAGAACCTTGCAACAAGTACACTGTGGTGTACACTTTAGATTACACTTTTCCAAGTGACATTACCCTGTTGGTCAGTTTAAATTTCAAACAAATTTTCCATCCAATTGACACTTGACAATAATGCAAGTGTCAAACAACGTGTCAAAAAAGTGTACAAATAGCAATGATCAATCGATAAGGACTTTGCCACGTGACATTACACTATTAGACTCTATAAATTTTGAACAATTTTTCCATCCATTTGACACTTGACAACAATGCAGGTGTCAAACAACGTGTCAAAAATCGGTGTACAAATAGCAAAGTTCAATCGGTAAGAACCTTGCAACAAGTACACTGTGGTGTACACTTTAGATTACACTTTTCCAAGTGACATTACCCTGTTGGACAGTTTAAATTTCAAACAAATTTTCCATCCAATTGACACTTGACAATAATGCAAGTGCCAAACAGCATGTCCAAAATCTGTGTTCAATTTGTAAAGTTCAATTGGCAAGGACCTTGCTACATTACACTATGGTGTACACTTTAGTTTACACTTTGCCACGTGACATTACCCTGTTGGATAGTTTAAATTTCCAATAGTTTTCCCATCCAATTGACACTTGACAACAATGCAAGTGTCAGACAACGGGTCAAAAATCAGTGTACAAATAGCAATGTTCAATCGGTAAGGACCTAGCTACATGTACACTATGGTGTACACTTTAGTTTACAGTTTGCCACATGACATTACCCTGCTAGACAGTATAAATTTAGAACAGTTTTCTCATCCAATTGACACTTGACAACAATGAAAGTGTCAAACAACATGCCAAAAATCTGTATACAAATCGCAAAGGTCAATCAGTAAGAACCTAGCTACATGTACACTATGGAGTAGATTTTAGTTTAAGCTTTGCCACGTGACATTAACCTGTTGGACAGTTTGAATGCCGGACAGTTTTTCCTTCCAATTGACACTAGACTACAATACAAGTGTCAAACAACGTGTCCAAAATTTGTGTACAAATTGTAAAGTTCAATCGGCAATGGCCCTGCTATATTAAACTATGGTGTACACTTTAGTTTACACTTTGCCACGTGACATTACCCTGTTGGACACTTTAAATTTCAAACAGTTTTTCCATCCAATTGACACATGACAACAATGCAAGTGTCAATCAATGTGTCAAAAATTAGTGTACAAATAGCAATGTTCAATCGTTAAGGAGCTAGCTACATGTACACTATGGTGTACACTTTAGTTTACCCTTTGCCACGTGACATTGCCTTGTTAGACAGTATAAATTTTTGAATAGTTTTCACATCCAATTGACACTTGACAACAATGCAAGTGTGAAAAACGTGTTAAAAATCGGTGTACAGTTAACAAAGTTCAATCGGTAAGAACCTTGCTACATGTACACTATGGTGTACATTTTAGTTTACACTTTGGCACGTGATATTATCCTGTTGGACAATTTAAATTTCAAAAAGTTTTCCCATCCAATTGACACTAGACAACAATGCAAGTGTCAAACAACTTGTCGAAAATCTGTGTACAAATAGCAATGTTGAATCGGTAAGGACCTAGTTACATGTACACTACGGTGTCCACTTTAGTTCACACTTTGCCACGTGACATTGCCTTGTTAGACAGTATAAATTTTCTACAGTTTTCCCATCCAATTGACATTTGAAAACAATGTAAGTGTCAGACAACGTGTAAAAAATCGGTGTATAAATAGGAATGTTCAATCGGTAAGGACCCAGCTACATGTACACTAAGGTGTACACTTTAGTTTACACTTTCCCACATGACATTACACTGTTAGACAGTATAAATTTCAAACAGTTTTCCCATCCAATTGACACTTGAGAACAATGCAAGTGTCAAACAGCGTGTCAAAAATCAGTGTACAAATAGTAAAGTTCAATTGGTAAGAACCTTGCTACACATACACTATGGTGTACACTTTAGTTTAAACTTTGTCACGTGACATTACCCAGTTGGACAGTTTAAATTTTGACCGGTTTTCCCATCCATTTGACACTTGACAACTATCCAAATGTGTCATTACCCTGTTGGAGACTTTAAATTTCAAATAGTATTCCCATCCAATTGAGGCTTGACAACAATGCAAGTGTCAAACGTGTCAAAAATCAGTGTACAAATAGCGAAGTTCAATCGGTAAGAACCTTGTTATAAGTGCAATATGGTCTACACTTTACTTAACACTTTGCCACGTGAAATTACCTTGTTGGACAGTTTAAATTTCAAACAGTTTTCCCATCCAATTGACACCTGACAACAATACAATTGTCAAACAACGTATCAAAAATCGGTGTACAAATAGCTAAGTTCAATTGGTAAGAACCTTGCTACATGTACACTATCGTGTACACTTTAGTTTACACCTTATCACGTGACCTTACCCTGTTGGACAGTTTAAATTTCAAATAGTTTACCCATCCAATTAACACTTGATAACGATGCAAGTGTCAAACAGCGTGTCAAAAATAGTGTACAAATAACATTGTTCAATCGGTAAGGACCTAGCTACTTGTACACTACGGTGTAGACTTTTGTTTACACTTTACCACGTGACATTACCCTGTTCGATACTTTAAACTTCAAATAGTTTTCCCATCCAATTGAGACTTGACAACAATGCAAGTGTTAAACAACATGTCAAAAAAAGTGTACAAATAGCAATGTTCAATCAATAAGGACTTTGCCACGTGACATTACACTATTAGACTGTATAAATTTTGAACAATTTTCCCATCCAATAGACACTTGACAACAGTGCAAGTGTCAAACAACGTGTTAAAAATTGGTGTACAAAAAGCAAGGTTCAATCGGTAAGAACCTTGCTGCAAGTACACGATGCTGTACACTTTAGATTACACTTTGCCAAGTGACATTACCCTGTTGGACAGTTAAAATTTCAAATAGTTTTTCCATCCAATTGACATTAGACAACATTACAAGTGTCAAACAACGTGTCCAAAATCTGTGTACAAATTGTAAAGTTCAATCGGCAAGGACCTTGCTACATTACACTATGGTGTACACTTTAGTTTACACTCTGCCACGTGACATTACCCTCTCGGATAGTTTAAATTTCCAATAGTTTTTCCCATCCAATTGACACTTGACAATAATGCAAGTGTCAAACAACGTGTCAAAAATCAGTGTACAAATAGCAATGTTTGATCAGGAAGGACCTAGCTACACGTACACTATGGTGTACACTTTAGTTTAAACTTTGCCACGTGACATTACTCTATTGGAGAGTTTACATTTCAAACAATTTTCTCATCCAATTAACACTTGAGAACATTGCCAGTGTTAAACAATGTGTCAAAAATTAGTGGACAAATAGTAAAGTTCAATTGGTAAGAACTTTGCTACACGTACATTATGGTGTACACTTTAGTTCAAACTTTGCCACGTGACATTACCCAGTTGGAGAGTTTAAATTTCAACCAGTTTTTCCATCCAATTGACACTTGACAATAATCCAAGTGTCAAAAAACCTGACAAAAATCAGTGTATAAATTGTAAAGTTTAATCGATAAGAACCTCGTTACATGTACACTGTGGTGTACATTTTAGTTTACACTTTACCACATGACATTACACTGTTAGACATTGTAAATTTGAAATGGTTTTCTCATCCAATTGACAGCTGACAACAATTTAAGTGTCAAACAACGTGTTAAAAATCTATGTACAAATAGTAAAGTTCAATCGTTTAGAACCTTGCTACATGTACACTACGGTGTGCACTTTAGTTCACACTTTGCTACGTGTCATTACTCTATTGGAGACTCTAAATTTCTAACAGTATTCCCATCCAATTGGGGCTTGACAACAATGGAAGTGTCAAAATGTGTCAAAAATCAGTGTACAAATAGCAAAGTTCAATCGGTAAGAACCTCGTTATATGTACAATATGGTGTACACTTTAGTTGACACTTTCCCACATGAAATTACCCTGTTGGACAGTTTAAATTTCAAACATTTTTCCCATCCAATTGACATTCGACAACAATGCAATTGCCAAACAACTTGTCAAAAATTGGTGTACAAATAGCAAAGTTCAATCGATAAGAACGTTGCTACATGTACACTATGGTGTACACTTTAGTTTACACCTTGCCACGTGACATTAGCCTATTGGACAGTTTAAATTTCAAAAAAATTTCCTGTCCAATTGACACTGGACAGCCATGCAAGTGTCAAATAGCATGTCAAAAATCAGTGTAAAAATAGTATTGTTCAATCGGTAAGGACCTAGCTACATGTACACTATGGTGTAGACTTTTGTTTACACTTTGCCACGTCACATTACCCTGTTGGACAGTTTAAATTTCAAAAAGTTCTCCTATCGAATTGACACTTGACAACAATGCAAGTGTCAAACATCGTGTCAGAAATGAGTGTACAAATAGCAAAGTTCCATCAGTAAGAACCTTGCTACAAGCACACTATGGTGTACACTTTTGTTTACACTTTGCCACGTCATATTACCCTATTGGTCAGTTTAAATTTCAAATAATTTTTCCATCCAATTGACACTTCACAACAATGCAAGTGTCAAACATTGTGTCAAAAATCGGTGTACAAATCGCAATGTTCAATCGGTAAGAACCTTTCTACAAGTACACCATGGTGTACACTTTAGTTTACACTTTTCCATGTGACATTACCCTGTTGGACAGTTTAAATTTTAAACAGTTTTCCCATCCAATTGACACTAGACAATGGTGTGAGTGTCGAACAACGTGTCCAAAATCTGTGTACAAATTGTAAAGTTCAATCGGCAAGGACCTGCTACATTATGCTATGGTGTACACGTTAGTTTACACTTTGGCACGTGTCCTTACCCTGTTGGACACTTTAAATTTCAAATAGTTTTCCCATCCAATTGACACTTGACAACAATGCAAGTGTCAAACAAAGTCTCAAAAATCTATGTACAAATAGAAAAGTTTAATCGATAAAGACCTTGCTACATGTACACTATCGTTTATACCTTAGTTTACACTTTTCCATGTGACATTACCTTGTTGGACAGTTTAAATTTCAAACAGTTTTCCCATCCGATTAACACTTCACAACAATGCAAATGTCAAACAGCGTGTCAAAAATAAGTGTGCAAATAGCAATCTTCAAACGTTAAGGACCTAGCTACATGTACACTATGGTGTACACTTTAGCTTACACTTTGCCACGTGACATTACCTTGTTACATAGTATAAATTTGGAACAGTTTTCCATCCAATTGACACTTGACAACAATGCAAGTATCAAACAACGTGTGAAAAATCTGTGTACAAATAGCAAATTTCAATCGATAAGAATCTTTCTACATGTACACTGTGTTGCACACTTTAGTTTACATTTTGCCCCGTGACATTGCCCTTTTGGACAGTTTAAATTTTAAACAGGTTTCCCATCCAATTGACACTAGACAATAGTATAAGTGTCAAACAACATGTCCAAAATATGTCTACAAATTGTAAAGTTCAATCGACAAGGAGCTCGCTACATTACACTATGGCGTACACTTTAGTTTACACTTTACCACGTGTCATTACCCTGTTGGACACTTTAAATTTCAAATAGTTTTCTCATCCAGTTGATGCTAGACAACAATGCAAGTGTCAAACAACGTGTCAAAATTCGGTGTACAAATTGCAAAGTTCGATCAGTAAGAACCTTGATACATATACACTATGGTGTACACATTACATTACACTTTGCCGCGTGACATTGCCCTGTTGGACAGTTTAAATTTCAACGAATTTTCCCATCCGATTAACACTTCACCACAATGTAAATGTCAAACAACGTGTCAAAAATCAGTGTACAAATAGCAATGTTCAATCGGTATGGACCTAGCTACATGTACACTATGGTGTACACTTTAACTTACACCTTGCCACGTGACATTACCCTGTTAGATAGTATAAATTTAGAATAGTTTTTCCATCCAATTGACACTTGACAACAATGCAAGCGTCAAACAACGTGTGAAAAATCGGTGTACAAATAGCGAATTTCAATCGGTAAGAACCTTTCTACATGTACACTAGGTTGTACACTTTAGTTTACACTTTGCCCCGTGACATTGCCCTTTTGGACAGTTTAAATTTCAAACAGTTTTTCCATCCAATTGACACTAGACAACAATGTAAGTGTCAAACAACATGTCCAAAATATGTCTACAAATTGTAAAGTTCAATCGGCAAGGACCTCGCTACATTACACTATGGTGTACACTTTAGTTTACACTTTACCACAGGTCATTACCCTATTGGACACTTTATAAATTTCAAATGGTTTTCCCATCCAGTTGACACTAGACAAAAATGCAAGTGTCAAACAACTTGTTAAAATTCGGTGTACAAATTGCAAAGTTCGATCGGTAATAACCTTGATACATGTACACTACGGTGTATACTTTACATGACACTTTGCCACATGACATTGCCCTGTTGAACAATTTAAATTTCAAAGAATTTTCCCATCCGATTAACACTTCATAAGAATGCAAATGTCAAGCAACGTGTCAAAAATCAACGTAGAAATAGCAATGTTCAATCGGTATGGACTTAGCTACATGTACACTATGGTGTACACTTTAGCTTACAATTTGCCACGTGACATTACCCTGTTAGATAGTATAAATTTAGAACATTTTTCCCATCTAATTGACACTTGACAACAATGCAAGTGTCAAACAACGTGTGAAAAATCGGTGTACAAATAGCAAATTTCAATCGGTAAGAACCTTTCTACATCTACACTGTGTTGCACACTTTAGTTTACACTTTGCGCCGTGATATTGCCCTTTTGAACAGTTTAAATTTCAAGCAGTTTTCCTATCCAATTGACACTAGACAACAATGTAAGTGTCAAACAACGTGTCCAAAATATGTCTACAAATTGTAAAGTTCAATCGGCAAGGATGTCGCTACATTACACTATGGTGTACACTTTAGTTCACACTTTACCAAGTGTCATTACCCTGTTGGACAATTTAAATTTCAAATAGTTTTCCCATCCAGTTGACACTAGACAACAATGCAAGTGTCAAACAATGTGTTTAAGTTCGATATACTAATTGCAAAGTTTGATCGGTAAGAACCTTGATACATGTACACTATGGTGCACACTTTACATTACACTTGGCCACGTGACATTGCCCTGTTGGACAGTTTAAATTTCAATGAATTTTCCCATCCGATTAACACTTCACAACAATTCAAATGCCAAACAACGTGTCAAAAATTAGTGTACAAATAACAATGTTCAATCGGTATGGACCTAGCTACATGTACACTATGGCGTACACTTTAGCTTACACTTTGCCACGAGACATTACCCTGTTAGATAGTATAAATTTAGAACAGTTTTCCCACCCAACTGACACTTGACAACAATGTAAGTGTCAAACAACGTGTGAAAAATCGGTGTACAAATAGCAAATTTCAATCGATAAGAACCTTTCTACATGTACACTATTTTGCACACTTTAGTTTACACTTTGCCCCGTGACATTGCCCTTTTGGACAGTTTAAATTTCAAACAATTTTTCCATCCAATTGACACTAGACAACAATGTAAGTGTCAAACAATGTGTCCAAAATATGTCTACAAATTGTAAAGTTCAATCGGCAAGGGCCTCGCTACATTACTCTATAGTGTACACTTTAGTTTACACTTTGCCACGTGTCAGTACCCTGTTGGACAATTTAACTTTTAAATAGTTTTCCTATCCAATTGACACTTGACAACAATGCAAGTGTCAAACAACGTATCAAAAGTCGGTGTACAAATAGCAATGATCAATCGGTAAGGACCTAGATACATGTACACTATGGTGTACACTTTAGTTTACACTTTCTCGACAGTATAAATTTCGAACAGTTTTCCCATCCAATTGACACATGACAACAATGCAAGTGTCAAACAACGTGTCAAAAATTGGTGTACAAATAGCAAAGTTCAGTCGATAAGAACCTTGCTACATGTACACTACGGTGTACACTTTAGATTACACTTTGCCACGTGACAGTACCTGTTGGACTGTTTAAATTTCAAACTATTTTTCCATCCAATTGACACTTCACAACAATGCAAGTGACAAACAACGTGTTAAAAATCAGTGTACAAATAGCAATGTTCAATCAGTAAGGACCTAGCTACATGTACACTATGGTGTACACTTTAGCTTACTCTTTGCCACGTGACATTGCCCTGTTAGACAGTACAAATTTAGAACAATTTTCCCATCCAATTGACACTTGACAACAATGCAAGTGTCAAACAACGTGTCAAAGATCGGTGTGCAAGTAGCAAAGTTCAATCGGTAAGAACCTTTCAACATGTACACTATGGCGTACACTTTAGTTTACACCTTACCACGTGACATTACCATGTTAGACAGTTTGAATTTCAAACAGTTTTCCCATCCAATTGTGACTAGACAACATTGTAAGTGTCAAACAACGTGTCCAAAATCTATGTGCAAATTGTAAAGTTCAATCGGCAAGGACCTTGCTACATTACACAATGGTGTACACTTTATTTTACACTTTGCCACGTGTCATTACCCTGTTGGGCACTTTAAATTTCAAATATATTCCCATCCAATTGACACTCAAAAACAATGCAAGTATCAAACAACGTGTCAAAAATCAGTGTACAAATAGCAAAGTTCAATCGGTAAGGACCTAGCTACATGTACACAATGGTGTACACTTTAGCTTACACTTTGCCACGTGACATTAACCTATAAGACAGTATAAATTTCAAATAGTTTTCCAATCCAATTGACACTAGACAACAAGGCAAGTATCAAATAACGTGTCAAAAATCGGTGTACAAATGGCAAAGTTCAATCGCTAAGGACCTAGCTACATGTACACTATGGTCTACATTTTAGTTTACACTTTGCCACGTGACATTGCCCTGCAAGATAGTATACATTTCAAATAGTTTTCCCATCCAATTGACACACGACAACAATGTAAGTGTCAAACAACGTGTCGAAAATCGGTGTACAAATAGCAAAGTTCAATCGGTAAGAACCTTACTACATGTACACTACGGTGTATACTTTAGATTACACTTTGCCACGTGACATTACCCTATTAGACAGTTTAAATTTCAAACAGTTTTTTCATCCAATTAACACTTCACAACAATGTAAGTGTCAAACAACGAGTCAAAAATTGGTGACAAATAGCAATTTTCAATCGGTAAGGACCTAGCTAAAAGTACACTATGGTGTTCACTTTAGCTTACACTTTGCCACGTGACATTATCCTGTTAGATAGTATAAATGTAGATCAGTTTTCCCATCCAATTGACCCTTGATAACAATGCAAGTGTCAAACAATGTGTCAAAAATTGGTTTACAAGTAGCAAATTTCAATTGGTAAGAACCTTTCTACATATACACTGTGGTGCACACTTTAGTTTACACTTTGCCACGTGACATTGCCCTTTTGGACAGTTTAAATTTCAAATAGTTTTCCCATTCAATTGACACTAGATAATAATGTAGGTGTCAAACAACGTGTCCAAAATTTGTGTACAAATTGTAAAGTTCAATCGGCAAGGACTTCGCTACATTACACTATGGTGTGCACTTTAGTTTACACTTTGCCACATGTCATTACCCTGTTGGAAAATTTAAATTTCAAACAGTTTTCCCATCCAATTGATACTTGACAATAATGCAAGTGTCAAACAACGTTTCAAAAATTGGTGTACGAATAGCAACATTCAATTGGTAAGGACCTAGCAACATGTACACTACGGTGTGCACTTTAGTTTACACCTTGTCACATGACATTACCATGTAAGACAATATAAATTTCGAATAGTTTTCCCATTCAATTGACACATGATAACAATCCAAGTGTCAAACAACGTGTCAAAATTTGGTGTACAAAGAGCAAAGTTCAATTGGTAAGAACCTTGCTATATGTATACTACGGTGTACACTTTAGATTACACTTTACCACGTGACATTACCCTGTTGTATAGTTTAAATTTCAAATAGTTTTTCCATCCAATTGACACTTCACAACAATGCAATTGTCAAACAATGTGTCCAAAATTTGTGTACAAATTGTTACGTACAATCAGTAAGAAACCTTGCTGCATGTACACTACGGTGTACACTTTAGTTTACACTTTGTCACGTGAAATTACCTTGTCGGACAATTTAAATTTTAAATAGTTTTCCCATCCAATTGACACTACACAACAATATAAGTGTCATACAACATGTCCAAAATCTGTGTACAACTTGTAAAGTTCAATCGATAAGGACCTAGATACACGTACACTATGGTGTACACTTTAGATTACACTTTGCCACGTGACATTACCCTATTGATAGTTTAAATTTGAAACAATTATCCCATCAGATTAACACTTCACAACAATGTAAGTGTCAAACAATGTGTCAAAAATTATTGTACAAATAGCAATGTTCAATTAGTAAAGACCTAGCTACATGTACACTACGGTGTACACCTTAGCTTACAATTTGCCACGTGACTTACCCTATTAGACAGTATAAATTTAGAACAGTTTTTCCATCCAATTGACACTTGACAACAGTGCAAGTGTCAAACAATGTGTCAAAAATTGGTGTACAAAAAGCAAAGTTCAATCGGTAAGAACCTTTCTACATGTACACTATGGTGTAAACTTTAGTTTACACTTTGCCACGTGACATTACCTTTTTGTCAGTTTAAATTTCAAATAGTTTTCCCATCCAATTAACACTAGACAATGATGTAAGTGTCAAACAATGTGTCAAAAATCTGTGTACAAATTGTAAAGTTCAATTGGCAAGGACCTTGCTACATTACACTATGGTGTGCACTTTAGTTTACACTTTTCCACGGGTCATTACCCTGTTGGACACTTTAAATTTTGAACAGTTTTCCAATCCAATCGATACTTGACAACAATGCAAGTGTCACACAATGTGTCAAAAATCAGTGTACAAATAGCAATGTTCAATCGGTAAGGACCTAGCTACATGTACACTACGGTGTTCACTTTAGTTTACACCTTGCCACGTGACATTACCCTGAAGGACAGTATAAATTTCAAATAGTTTTCCCATTCAATTGACACATGACAACAATCTACGTGTCGAACAACGTGTTAAAATTCGATGTACAAAGAGCAAAGTTCAATCGGTAAGAACCTTACTACATGTACACTACGGTGTACACTTTAGATTACACGTTGCCATGTGACATTACCCTATTAGACAGTTTAAATTTCAAATAGTTTTTCCATCCAATTGACACTTCACAACAATGCAATTGCCAAACAACATGTCAAAAATCAGTGTATAAAAAGCAATGTTCAATCGGTAAAGACCTAGCCACATGTACACTATGGTGTACACTTTAGCTTGCACTTTACCACGTGACATTACCCTATTAGACAGTATAAATTTAGAACTATTTTCCCATCTAATTGACACTTGACAACAATGCAAGTGTCAAACAACATGTGAACAATCGGTGTACAAATAACAAATTTCAATCGGTAAGAACATTTCTACTTGTACACTATGGTGTACACTCTAGTTTACACTTTGCCACGTGACATTACTCTTTTCGACAGTTGAAATTTCGAATTGTTTTCCCATCCAATTGGCACTAGACAATAATGTAAGTGTCAAACAACATGTCCAAAATCTGTGTACGAATTGTAAAGTTCAATCGGCAGGGACCTTGTTACATTACACTATGGTGTACCCTTCAGTTTACACTTTACCACGTGTCATTACCTAGTTGGACACTTTAAATTTCAAACAATTTTCTCAACCAATGGACACTTGACAACAATGCAATTGTCAAACAATGTGTTAAAAATCGGTGTACTTATAGTAAAGTTCAATCGGTAAGAACATTTCTACATGTACACTTTGGTTTACACTTTGCCACGCGACATGACCCTATAAGACAATATAAATTTCAAATAGTTTTCCAATCCAATTGACACTAGACAACAACGTAAGTGTCAAACAACATGTCCAAAATCTGTGTACAAATTGTAAAGTTCAATCGGTAAGGACCTTGATACATGTACACTATGGTGTACACTTTAGATTACTCTTTGCCAAGTGACATTACCCTGTTTGACAGTTTAAATTTGAAACAATTTTCCCATCAGATTAACACTTCTCAACAATGTAAGTGTCAAACAACGTGTAAAAAATTAGTGTACAAATTGCAATGTTCAATCGGTAAGAAACTAGCTACAAGTACACTATGGTGTACACTTTAACTTATACTTTACCACGTGACATTACCCTATTAGGCAGTATAAATTTAGAACAATTTTTCCATCCAATTGACACTTGATAACAATGCAAGTTTCAAACAACGTGTCAAAAATCGTTGTACAAATAGGAAATTTTAATCGGTAAGAACCTTCCTACATGTACACTTTAGTTTACACTATGTGACATTACCCTTTTGAACAGTTTAAATTTCAAATAGTTTACCCGTCCAATTGGCACTAGACAATAATGTAAGTGCCAACAACGTGTCTAAAATCTGTGTACAAATTACAAAGTTCAATCGGCAAGGACCTTGCTACATTACACTATCGTGTACACTTTGCCACGTGTCATTACCCTGTTGGAAACTTTAAATTTCAAACAGTTTTCCATCCAATTGACACTTGACATCAATGCAAGTGACAAGCAACGTTTCAAAAATCATTGTACGAATAGCAATATTCAATCGGTACGGACCTAGCAACATGTACACTACGGTGTACACTTTAGTTTACACCTTGCCACATGACATTACCATGTAAGATAGTATAAATTTCGAATATTTTTCCAATTCAATTGGCACATGACAACAATCCAAGTGTCAAATAACGTGTCAAAATTCGGTGTGCAAAGAACAAAGTTCAGTCGGTAAGAACCTTGCTACATGAACACTACGGTGCACACTTTAGATTACACTTTGCCACGTGACATTACCCTGTTGTATAGTTTAAATTTCAAATAGTTTTTCCATCCAATTGACACTTGACAACAATGCAAGTGTCAAACAATGTGTCAAAAATCGGTGTACAAATAGCAAAGTTCAATCGGTAAGAACCTTTCTACATGTACACTATGGTGTACACTTTAGTTTGCACTTTGCCACGTGACATTACCTTTTGGTCAGTTTAAATTTCAAATAGTTTTCCCATCCAATTAACACTAGACAATATTGTAAGTGTCAAACAACGTGTAAAAAATTTGTGTACAAATTGTAAAGTTCAATCGACAAGGACCTTGCTACATTACACTATGGTGTGCACTTTAGTTTACACTTTTCCACGCGTCATTACCCTACTGGACACTTTAAATTTAGAACAGTTTTCCCATCCAATTGATACTTGACAACAATGCAAGTGTCAAACAATGTGTCAAAAATCAGTGTATAAATAGCAATGTTCAATCGGTAAGGACCTAGCTACATGGACACTACGGGGTACACTTTAGTCTACACCCTGCCACGTGACATTACCCTGTAAGAGAGTATAAATTTTGAATAGTTTTCCAATTCATTTGATACATGACAACAATCCAAGTGTCGAACAACGTGTCAAAATTCGGTGTACAAAGAGCAAAGTTCAATCGGTAAGAACCTTGCTACATGTACTCTACGGTGTACACTTTAGATTACACTTTGCCACGTGACATTACCCTGTTGGATAGTTTAAATTTCAAATAGGTTTTCCATCCAATTGACACTTCACAACAATGCAATTGTCAAACGACATGTCAAAAATCAGTGTACAAAAAGCAACGTTCAATCGGTAAAGATCTAGCTACATGTACACTATGGTGTACACTTTAGCTTACACTTTGCTACGTGATATTACCCTGTTAGACAATGTAAATTTAGAACTATTTTTCCATCCAATTGACACTTGACAATAATGCAAGTGTCAAACAACATGTGAACAATCCGTGTACAAATAGCAAATTTCAATCGATAAGAACATTTCTACATGTACACTATGGTGTACACTTTAGTTTACACTTTTCTACGTGACATTACCCTTTTGGACAGTTTAAAATTCAAACAGTTTTCCCGTCCAATTGGCACTAGACAACAATGTAAGTGTCAAACAACGTGTCCAAAATCTGTGTACACATTGTAAAGTTCAATCGGCAGGGACCTTGCTACATTACACTATGTTGTACATTTTAGTTTACACTTTGCCACGTGTCATTACCCAGTTGAACACTTTAAATTTCAAACAGTTTTCCCATCCAATTGACACTTGACAAACATGCAAGTGTCAAACAACTTGTCAAAAATCGGTGTACTTATAGCAAAGTTCAATCGGTAAGAATATTTCTACATGTACACTTTAGTTTACACTTTGCCAAGTGACATTACCTTGTTGGATTGTTTAAATTTCAAACAGTTTTTCCATCCAATTGACACTAGACAACAATGTAAGTGTCAAACTACATGTCAAAAATCTGTGTACAAATTGTAAAGTTCAATCGACAAGGACCTTACAACATTACACTATGTT
The DNA here is from genome assembly GCF_002742605.1 of Olea europaea var. sylvestris. NCBI lineage: Eukaryota > Viridiplantae > Streptophyta > Magnoliopsida > Lamiales > Oleaceae > Olea > Olea europaea. The sequence continues at coordinate 49,100 of NW_019247484.1, read as the reverse complement.
GTACACTTTAGTTTACACTTTACTACGTGTCATTACCCTATTGGACACTTTAAATTTCAAACAGTTTTCCCATCCAGTTGACACTTGACAACAATGCAGATGTCAAACAACGTGTCAAAATTCGATGTACAAATTGCAAAGTTCAATCGGTAAGAACCTTGATACATGTACACTACGGTGTACACTATGGTGTACACTTTAGCTTACACTTTGCCACATGACATTACCCCGTTAGACAGCACAAATTTAGAACAGTTTTCCCATCCAATTGACATTTGACAACAATGCAAGTGTCGAACGAGTTAAAATTCGGTGTACAAATTGTAAAGTTCAATCGGTAAGAACCTTGATACATGTACACTATGGTGTACACTTTAGATTACACTTTGTCACATGACATTACCTTGTTGGAGAGTTTAAATTTCAAATAGTTTTCTCGTCCAATTGACACTAGACAACAATGTAAGTGTCAAACAACATGTCCAAAATCTGTGAACAAATTGTAAATTTCAATCGGTAAGGAACTTGCTACATTACACTATGGTGTACACTTAGTTTACACTTTACCTTGTGTCGTTACCCTATTGGATACTTAAAATTTCAAAGAGTTTTCCCATCCAGTTGACACTTGACAACAATGTAAGTGTCAAACAACGTGTCAAAATTCGGTGTAAAAATTGTGAAGTTCAATCCGTAAAAACCTTGATACATGTACACTATGGTGTACACTTTAGATTACACTTTGCTGCGTGACATTACCCTGTTGGATAACTTAAAATTCAAATAGTTTTCCCATCCAATTAACACTTCACAACAATACAAGTGTCAAACAACGTGTCAAAAATTAGTGTACAAATTGTAAAGTTCAATCGACAAAGACCTTGCTACATTACACTATGGTGTACACTTTAGTTTACACTTTGCCACGTGTCATTACCCTGTTGGACACTTTAAATTTCAAATAGTTTTTTCATCCAATCGACACTAGACAACAAAAGTGTCAAACAATGTGTCAAAAATCGGTGTACGAATAACAAAGTTCAATCGGTAAGGACCTAGCTACATGTAGACTATGGTGTAAACTTTAGTTTACACTTTGTCACGTGACATTACCCTGTAAGACAGTATAAATTTCGAATAGTTTTCCCATCCAATTGACATATGTTAACAATGCAAGTGTCAAACAACGTGTCAAAAATTAGTGTACAAATAGCAAAGTTCAATCTGTAAGAACCTTGCTACATGTACACTATGGTGTACACTTTAGATTACACTTTGCCACGTGATATTACTCTGTTGGACAGTTTAAATTTCCAACAATTTTTCCTTCCAATTGACACTTCAAAACAATGCAAGTGTCAAACAACGTGTCAAAAATCAGTGTGCAAATGGCAATGTTCAATCGGTAAGGAACTAGCTACATGTACACTATGTTGTACACTTTAGTGTACACTTTGCCACGTGACATTACCCTATAAGACAGTATAAATTTTGATCAGTTTTCCCATCCAATTGACACATGACAACAATGCAAGTGTCAAACAAAGTGTCAAAAATTGGTGTACAAATAGGAAAGCTCAATCAGTTAGAACCTTGCTACATGTACAATGCGGTGTACGCTTTAGATTACACTTTGCCACTTGACATTACCCTATTAGATAGTATAAATTTAGAACATGTTTTTCATCCAATTAACACTTGACAACAATGCAAGTGCCAAACAACATGTCAAAAATCGGTGTACACATAGCAAAGTTCAATCGGTAAGAACCTTTCAACATGTACACTGTGGTGTACACTTTAGTTTACACTTTGCCACGTGACAATACCATGTTGGACAGTTTAAATTTTAAATAGTTTTTCCATCCAATTGAAACTTCACAACAATACAAGTGTCAAACAACGTGTCAAAAATCAGTGTACAAATTGCAATGTTCAATCGGTAAGGACCTAGCTACATGTACACTATGGTGTACACTTTAACTTACACTTTACCACGTGACATTACCCTGTTATACTGTATAAATTTAGAACAGTTTTTCCATCTAATTGACGCTTGACAACAATGCAAGTGTCAAACAATGTGTCAAAAATCGGTGTACAAATAGAAAAGTTTAATCGGTAAGAACCTTTCAACATGTACACTATGGTGTACACTTTAGTTTACACTTTGCCACGTGACATTACCATGTTGGACAGTTTAAATTTCAAACAATTTTCCCATCCAATTGACATTAGACAACAATGCAAGTTGTAACGCCCCGACCCCTAGTGGACCGAAACGCTACTTACTTTACTTAGCTTAACCGGTGGTTTAGTAACAAGTGTATACATTTTAGCGGAAGCTTACTCTTCGAATAATAATTTAAATAACAATACTTCAAATACTTTAAACAAAAACACTGAATCATTTTTCAAAACAACAAAATGTAATTTATTTGAAGAAAACATAACTTGTTCTTGCATTCTGCGTTATTCAAAACTTTAAAGAAATAACATTGGAAAACTTCATAAAAATAAATCCAAATCACTTATTCACTGGATTTCCATGGGCTCGTTGCATCACTCTCCATCTTCTCCACCATCCATACCCGAGGTAGAATTCCTTCAATCTGTAGAGATGGGATTAAACCCGTGAGTTGAAAAACTCAATAGGTGTCATAGGTGCATTCGTGATCAAGCTATACATTTCAAAACATTAACTTTATAAATTTTCATACATGTCGTACCCGGAGGCACCATTTGACATGAAGGGGTATGCTGTACCCGAGGGCATCATTTGACATACGAACATTTCTTCAACATAGAGGGGTATGCCGTACGGAAGTACCATTTGACATAGAACCATTAACATAGAGGGATATGTCATACCGGAGTACCATTTGACATACAAATATTAACATGAATCAAAAATTATAACTTAACACGATTAAACACATTGCACCTCTACCTACCTTGATTGATGCTTTTGAAACTTTGAAAACTTGGATTGAAAACTTCGATGAAACTTGGACGTTGAAAGAAATGCACTCCTTAGATGTTTGAAAATTGTTGAGAATTGATGCTTGAAGACACTCCTTGATAGTACCCAAAACTTCTATGAAAAATGCTTGAAAACACTTCTTAAACTTCTAGGAAAAATGCCGTTTGGGCTAACCAATGCACCTGTAGTGTTCATGGACCTGATGAATCGAGTGTTTCATCAATACTTGGATAAGTTTGTCATAGTCTTCATCAATGACATTTTGATATATTCCAAGAGTAAGGAGCAACATGAAGAGCACTTGAGAATAGCCTTAGAGGTATTACGCAAGGAGAAGCTGTATGCCAAATTCAAGAAGTGCGAGTTTTGGCTTGAACGAGTTGGATTTCTTGGACATGTAGTTACTGCCCAAGGGATTGAAGTAGATCCATCAAAAGTAGAAGCAGTAACCAACTTGAAAGCACCAACAAATGCTGGCGAAGTACGGAGTTTTCTAGGATTGACTGGATATTATAGGAGATTCATAGAAGGATTCTCCAAAATAGCTGGACCAATGACGCAGCTTACAAGGAAGAGAGTAAAATTCCAATGGACGGAAAAATGCGAACAAAGTTTCCAAGAACTTAAGCAGAAGTTGATATCAGCGCCTGTATTAACAATACCTAAAGGTACGGAAGGGTTTGTTATATATAGCGACGCATCCAAGCGAGGATTGGGATGTGTACTTATGCAGAATGGAAAAGTGATAGCCTATACTTCAAGACAATTGAAGAAACATGAGCAGAACTACCCGACACATGATTTAGAACTTGCAGCGGTAGTACACGCTTTGAAGATATGGCGACACTACTTGTATGGACGGAATTATGATATCTACACAGATCACAAAAGTCTCAAGTATTTCTTCACACAGAAGGAATTGAATATGTGATAAAGACAATGGTTGGGATTGGTGAACGATTACGACTGCACTATTCACTACCATCCGGGCAAGGCTAATGTTGTGGCCAACGCTCTAAGTAGAAAATCAATGGGACAATTGATGTCACTACCCACCTCTCAAGTGGAGTTAGTCAAGGACTTTGAAAAGTTGCAGATTGAAGTGGTTACCACACCAGGACAAGTCACTGCTCATATAGCAGCTTTAATAATTCGACCTACTCTTAGAGATCGAATTATAGAAGCACAAAATAAAGACTCATTTTTGCAGAAGATTAAGAATGAAGTTGGTACCGATAAGAAAAAGGACTTTGGAGTAGCTGAGGATCAGGCACTGATATTTAGAGGAAGAATTTGCGTGCCTAAGAATGAAGCCTTGAGAAACGAGATATTGAAAGAAGCTCATTCCACCCCGTACATGGCACATCCCGGTGGTACGAAAATGTATCGAGATCTTCGAGATATATTTTGGTGGAGAAATATGAAAAGAAGTATAGGGCTGTACGTGCAGAAGTGTATGGTATGTCAAACAGGTTAAGGCAGAACACTAAAAACCAACTGGATTGTTAAATCCACTAGATATACCTGAATGGAAATGGGAAAATATCACGATGGACTTTATGGTTAGATTCCCGAAGTCAGCAAGAGGAAATAATGCTATATGGGTAGTAGTGGATCGACTAACGAAGTCAGTTCATTTTCTTCCAGCGAAAATGACATTCAGTTTAGACCAATTGGCACAGTTGTACATTAAAGAGGTTGTGAGATTACACGGTGTACCTATATCTATTGTGTCTGACAGAGACCCAAGGTTCACGTCCAAATTTTGGAAACGTCAACAAGGAGCTATGGGAACGAAGCTGAACTTTAGTACAGCATATCACCCTCAGTCCGATGGTCAGTCTGAAAGGACCATCCAAACTTTGGAAGACATGCAGAGAACACGTGTTTTAGATCTAGGAGGTAATTGGGAGTCATACTTACCTTTAGTAGAGTTCGCTTATAATAACAGTTTCCAAGCAACTATTGGAATGGCACCATACGAAGCTCTCTGTGGTAGAAGATGTAGATCCCCTATTCATTGAGATGAAGTCGGAGAGAAGAGAGTTTTGGGACCAAAAATAGTTGAAAGGACGGTCGTGGTAATCGATAAGATCCATGCAAGAATAAAGGCAGCACAGGATTGACAAAAGAGCTATGCAGATACAAGGAGGAAGGATTTAGAATTCTAAGTTGGGGATAAAGTGTTTTTGAAAGTAGCATCGATGAAAGGTGTACTTAGATTTGGAAAGAAAGGCAAGCTATGACCCTGGTATATTGAACCTTTTGAGATACTTGATAGAGTCGAAAATGTGGCTTACCGACTAGCTTTGCCACCTGAATTATCGACAGTGCACAATGTGTTCCATATATCGATGATAAAGAAGTGTGTACATGATCCTAATCATGTAGTGAGTTATCAAACCTTGGAGGTACAGAAAGATTTGTCGTACGAGGAACTACCGATCAAGATAGTGGATCGAAAAGTGCATAAACTAAGGAATAAAGAGATTCAGCTGGTTAAGATACAGTGGAATCATCACGGCGTAGAAGAAGCCACTTGGGAAAAAGAAGAAGAAGCCAAAGACAAGTATCCAACACTATTTACCCAATCAGAAGGTAAATTTCGAGGATGAAATTTTAATTAAGGTGTGGGGGATGTAGAACCCCAAATAATTCTAGGCACCTTAGTGGCACTAAGACATGAATATTGGATGACTAAAGAATACTTCTGATTTTTAGTCTCATTTGAGACCCATTTCGACATAGGAAACATTTGATTTGGAAAATGATATCAAAATAAAATAGAGACCTCAATCAGATATCAGGAGAAGAAGTTATGATAGAAACACTGGAAACTGTGCAATGTCAATCGGACTACAACCGGTCGACTGAAACTGCCTGAAATGAAAATTCTCGTTTTTCTCTAATTTAAATATTTATTTTCATCAATTATTTTCTCAAAGGGCCACCCACGTTTTTGGCAATAAAAACCCCACTAAATTGAAGCATTTAACCTCAAACTTAAATGGCACCTATGTTTTCTCTCTTAAATGAAATTTGACCCTTCATTTACTTTAAGTTATGGGATATTTACCTATAAATAGAGACCTCATTTCACTCATTTTTTCTCACACCAAAAGTAAGAGCTTTTACATACTAAAAAAAGAGTTTCCAAGAGAGAAAAAGAGAGGGAGGAAGTTTAAGAAGTTTAAGAAGTGTTTTCAAGCATTTTTCATAGAAGTTTTGGGTGCTATCAAGGAGTGTCTTCAAGCATCAATTCTCAGTGGTTTTCAAACATCCAAGAAGTGCATTTCTTTCCACGTCCAAGTTTCATCGAAGTTTTCAATCGAAGTTTTCAAAGTTTCAAAAGCATCAATCAAGGTAGGTAGAGGTGCAATGTGTTTAATCGTGTTAAGCTGTAAGTTTCGATTCATGTTAATGTTTGTATGTCAAACGGTACTTCGGTACGGCATATTCCTCTATGTTAATGATTGTATGTCAAATGGTACTCCGGTACGGCATACCCCTCTATGTTGAAGAAATGTTCGTATGTCAAATGGTGCCCTCGGGTACAGCATACCCCTTCATGTCAAATGGTGCCTCCGGGTACGGTATGTATGAAAATTTATAAAATTAATGTTTTGAAATGTATAGTTTGATCGCGAATGCACCTATGACACCTATTGAGTTTTTCAACTCACGGGTTTAATCACATCTCTACAGATCGAAGGAATTCTACCTCGGGCATGGATGAAGGAGAAGATGGAGAGTGATGCAACGAGCCCATGGAAATTCGGTGAATAAGTGATTTGGATTTATTTTTATGAAATGTTTTCCAATGTTATTTTTTTAAAGTTTTGAATAACGTAGAATGCAAGAACAAGTTATGTTTTCTTCAAATAAATTACATTTTGTTGCTTTGAAAAATGATTCAGTGTTTTTGTTTAAAGTATTTAAAGTATTGTTATTTAAATTATTATCCAAAGATGTAAGCTTTCGCTAAAACGTATACACTTGTTACTAAACCATCGGTTAAGCTAAGTAAAGTAAGTAGCGTTCCGGTCCACTAGAGGTCGGGGCATTACAATTTTCACTTTGCCACTTGACATTACCTTGTTAGACAGTTTAAATTTCAAACAGTTTTCCCATACAGTTGACACTAGACAGCAATGTAAGTGTCAAACAACATGTCCAAAATCTGTGTACAAATTGTAAAGTTCAATCGGCAAGGACCTTGATACATTACACTATGGTGTACACTTTAGTTTACACCTTGCCATGTGTCATTACCCTGCTGGACACTTTAAATTTCAAACAGTTTTCCCATCCAGTTGACACTTGACAACAATGCAAGTGTCAAACAATGTATCAAAATTCGGTGTACAAATTGCAAAGTTCTATCAGTAAGAACCTTGATACATGTACACTATGGTGTACACCTTCGATTTTACTTTGCCACGTGATATTACCCTATTGGATAGTTTAAATTTCAAATAGTTTTCTTATCCGATTAACACTTCATGACAATGCAAGTGTCAAATATCGTGTCAAAAATCAGTGTACAAATAGCAATGTTCAATCGGTAAGGACCTAGCTACATGTACACTATGGTGTACACTTTAGCTTATACTTTACCACGTGACATTAACCTATTAGATAGTATAAATTTAGAACAATTTTTCCATCCAATTGATACTTGACAACAATGCAAGTGTCAAACAACGTGTCAAAAATCGGTGTACAAATAGCAAAGTTCAATCGGTAAGAACCTTTTTACATGTACACTATGGTGTACACTTTACCACGGGACATTACCCTTTTGGACAGTTTAAATTTCAAACAGTTTTCCCATCCAATTGACACTAGACAACAACGTAAGTGTCAAACAACGTGTCCAAAAATCTGTGTACAAATTGTAAAGTTCAATCGGCAAGGACCTTGCTACATTACACTATGGTGTACACTTTGCCACGTGTCATTACCCAATTGGACACTTTAAATTTCAAATAGTTTTTCGATCCAATTAACACTTGACAACAATGCAAGTGTCAAACAACGTGTCATAAACCAATGTACAAATAGCAATCTTCAATCAGCAAGGACCTAGCTATGTGTACATTATGGTTGACACTTTAGTTTTTACTTTGCCACATGACATTGCCCTGTAAGACAATATAAATTTCAAACAGTTTTCCCATCCAATTGACACATGAATACAATGCAAGTCTCAAACAATGTGTCAAAAATCAGTGTACAAATAGCAATGTTCAATCGGTAAGGACCTAGCTACATGTATACTATGGTGTACACTTTAGCTTAAACTTTGCCACGTGACATTACCCTGTTAAATAGTATAAATGTAGAAGAATTTTCCCACCCAACGGACAATTGACAACAATGCAAGTGCTAAACAACGTGTCAAAAATTGGTGTACAAATAGCAAAGTTCAATAGGCAAGGACCTTGCTACATTATACAATGGTGTACACTTTAGTTTACACTTTGCCATGTGTCATTACCCAATTGGACAGTTTAAATTTTGCACAGTTTTCCCATCCAATTGACACTTGACAACAACGTAGGTATCCAACATCGTGTTAAAAATCAGTGTACAAATAGCAATGTTCAATCGGTATGGACCTAGCTACATGTACACCATGGTCTACACTTTAGTTTAAACTTTGCCACGTGACATTACCCAGTAAAACAGTATAAGTTTCGAACAATTTTCTCATCCAATTGACACATTACAACAATGCAAGTGTTAAACAACGTGTCAAAATAGATTTACAAATAGCGAAGTTCAATCGGTAAGAACCTTGCTACATGTAAACTACGATGCACACTTTATATTACACTTTGCCACTTGACATAACACAGTTGGACAGTATAAATTTCAAACAGTTTTTCCTTCCAATTGACATTTCACAACAATCCAAGTGTCAAACAACGTGTCAAAAATCAATGTACAAATCGCAATGTTCAATCGGTAAGGACCTAGCCACATGTACACTATGGTGTATACTTCAGCTTACACTTCACCATGGGACATTACCCATTTAGACAGTGTAAATTTAGAATAGTTTTCCCATCCAATTGACACTTGACAACAATGCAAGTGTCAAACAACATGTAAAAAATCAGTGTACAAATAGCAAAGTTCAATCGATAAGAACCTGTCTACATGTACGCTCTGGTGTACAGTTTAGTTTACACTTTACCACGTGACATTATCATGTTGGACAATTTTAATTTCAAACAGTTTTCCCATCCAATTGACACTAGACAACAATGTAAGTGTCAAAGAACGTGTCCAAAATCTGTGTACAAATTGTAAAGTTCAATCGGCAAGGACCTTGCTACATTACACTATGGTGTACACTTTAGGTTACACTGTGCCACGTGTCATTACCTTGCTGGACACTTTAAATTTTAAATAGTTTTCCCATCCAATTGACACTTGAAAACAATGCGAGTGTAAAACAACGTGTCAAAAATTCGTGTACGAGTAGCAATGTTCAATCGGTAAGGACCTAGCTATTTGTACACTATGGTGTACACTTTAACTTACACTTTGCCACGTGACATTACCCTATTAGACAGTATAAATTTAGAACCGTTTTCCCATCCAATTGACAACAATGCAAGTGTCAAATAATGAGTCAAATATCGGTGTACAAATAGCAAATTTCAATCGGTAAGAACCTTTCTACATGCACACTATGGGGTACACTTTAGTTTACACATTACCACGTGACATTACCCTTTTGGATAGTTTGAATTTCAAATAGTTTTTCCATCCAATTGACACTAGACAACAATGTAAGTGCCAAACATTGTGTCCAAAATCTGTGTACAAATCGAAAATTTCAATCGGCAAGGACCTTGCTACATTACACTATTGCGTACAATTTAGTTTACACTTTGTCACATTTCATTATCCTGTTGGACACTTTAAATTTCAAACAGTTTTCCCATCCAATTGACACTTGACAAAAATGCAAGTGTCAAACAACGTGTCAAAAATCGGCGTACAAATAGCAAAGTTCAATCGGTAAGAACCATTCTACATGTACACTATGATGTACACTTTAGTTTATACTTTGCCATGTGACATTACCTTGTTGGACAATTTAAATTTCAAATAGTTTTACCATCCAATTGACACTAGACAACAATGTAAGTGTCAAACAACGTGTCCGAATTCAGTGTACAAATTGTAAAGTTCAATCGGCAAGGGCATTACTACATTATGCGATGGTGTACACTTTAGTTTACACTTTGCCACGTGTCATTACCCTGTTGGACACTTTAAATTTCAAACAATTTTTCCATTCAGTTGACACTTAACAACAATGCAAGTGTCAAACAGCGTATACAAGTAGCAAAGTTCAATCGATAAGAACCTTGCTACATGTACAATATGGTGTACACTTTAGTTTACAGTTTGCCACGTGACATTACCCAATTGGACAGTCTAAATTTCAGGCAATTTTCCCATCCAAATGACACTTGGCAACAATGCAAGCGTCAAACAATGTGTCAAAAATCTGTGTACAAATAACAAAGTTCAATTGGTAAGAATCTTGCGACATGTATACTATGGTGTACACTTTAGTTTACACTTTGTAACGTGACAATATCATGTTGGACAGTTTAAATTTTGAACAATTTTCCCATCCAATTGACACTTGACAACAATGCAAGTGTCTAACAACGTGTCAAAAATTAGTATACAAATAGCAAAGTTCAATCGTTAAAAACCTTGCAACATGTACGCTATGGCGTACTTTTTAGTTTACACTTTACCACGTGATATTGTCCCGCTGGGTAGTTTAAATTTCAAATAATTTTCCCATCCAATTGACACTTGACAACAATACAAGTGTCAAACAACGTGTCAAAAATTAGTGTACAAATAACAATATTCAATCGGTAAGGACCTCGCTACACATACACTTTGGTGTACACTTTAGTTTACACTTTGTCACGTTACATTACCCTGTTAGATAGTATAAATTTTGAACAGTTTTTCCATCTAATTGACACTTGACAACAATACAAGTATCAAACAACATATCAAAAATCAATGTACAAATAACAAAGTTCACTTTGTATGAACCACGCTACATGTACACTATGGTGTATATATTATTTTACACTTTGCAAAGTGACATTACCCTGCTGGACAATTTTAATTTCAAGCAGTTTTCCTATCCAATTGACACTAGACAGCACTGCAAGTGTTAAAGAACGTGTCAAAAATTAGTGTACAAATAGCAATGTTCAATCGGTAAGAACCTTACGACACGTACACTATGGTGTACACTTTAGTTTAAACTTCGCCACGTGACATTACCCTGTTGGACAGTTTAAATTTCAAGAGGTTTTCCCATCCAATTAACACTTCAGAACAATGCCAGTGTCAAATAACATGTCAAAAATCAGTGTAAAAATAGTAAAGTTCAATCGGTAAGAACTTTGCTACACGTACACTATGGTGTACACTTTAGTTTAAACTTTGCCATGTGACATTACCCTGTTGGACAGTTTAATTTTGGACCAGTTTTCCCATCCAATTGACACTTGACAGCAATGCAAGTGTCAAAAAACCTGTCAAAAATCAGTGTACAAATGGCAAAGTTCAATCGGTAAGAACCTTGCTACACGTACACTATGGTGTACACTTTAGTTTAAACTTTGCCACGTGACATTACCCTGTTGGACAGTTTAATTTTGGACCAGTTTTCCCATCCAATTGACACTTGATAACAATGCAAGTGTCAAAAAACCTGTCAAAAATCAGTGTACAAATGGCAAAGTTCAATTGGTAAGAACCTTGCTACATGTACACTATGGTGTACACTTTAGTTTACACTTTGCCACGTGACATTACAATGTTAGACAGTGTAAATTTGAAATAGTTTTCCCATCCAATTGACACTTGACAACAATGTAAGTGTCAAACGATGTGTCGAAAATCTATGTACAAATAGCAAAGTTCAATGTTTACACATTGCCTTGTAACATTACTCTGTTGGAGAGTTTAAATTTCAAACAGTTTTCCCATATAATTGAGGCTGGACAACAATGCAAGTGTCAAACAATGTCTTAAAAATCAGTGTACAAATAGCAAAGTTCAATCGGTAGGAACCTTGTTACATGTACAATATGGTGTACACTTTTGTTTACGCTTTACCACGTGAAATTACCATATTGGATAGTTTAAATTTCAAACAGTTTTCCCATCCAATTGACACTTGACGACAATGCAATAGACAAACAACATATCAAAAATCGGTGTATAAATAGCAAAGTTCAATCGGTAAGAATCTTGCCATATGTACACAATGGTGTACACTTTAGTTTACACCTCGCGCGCATGACATTACCATGTTGGACAGTTTAAATTTCAAACTATTTTCCCATCCGATTGACACTTGTCAACAATGCAAGTGTAAAACAACGTGTCAAAAATTAGTGTAGAACTAGCAATGTTCAATCGGTAAGGACCTAGCTACATGTACACTGAGGTTTACACTTTAGTTTACACTTTGCTACATGGCATTTTGCTGTTAGTTAGTATAAATTTTGAACAGTTTTCCCAGCCAATTGACACTTGACAACAATGAAAGTGTTAAACAGCGTGTCGAAAATTGGGGTACAAATAGCAAAGTTCAATCGGTAAGAACCTTGCTACATGTACACTGTGGTGTACACTTTAGATTAAACCTTATCACGTGACATTACCCTGTTGGACAATTTAAATTTCAAACAGTTTTCCCATCCAATTGACACTTGACAACAATACAAGTGTCGAATAACGTGTCAAAAATCAGTTTGCAAATAGCATTGTTCAATCGGTAAGGACATAGCAACATTTACACTACGATGTAGTCTATAGTTTACACTTTGCCATGTGACATAACCCTATTAGATAGTATAAATTTCGAATAGTTTTCCCATCCTATTGACACTTGACAATAATGCAAGTGTCGAACAACGTGTTAAAAATCGGTGTACAAATAGCGAAGTTCAATCGGTAAGAACCTTGCTACATGTACACTTTGGTGTACACTTTTTTTACACTTTTCCACGTCACAATACCCAGTTGGACAGTTTAATTTCAAATAGTTTTCCTATCCAATTGACACTTGACAACAATGCAAGTGTCAAACATCGTGTCAAAAATCATTGCTCAAATAGCAATGTTCAATCGGTAGGAACCAAGCTACATTTACACTATGATGTATACTTTAGTTCACACTTTGCCACGTCATATTACCCTGTTAGACAGTACAAATTTTGAAAAATTATCCGATCCAATTGACAATTGACAACAATACACGTGTCAAACAACGTTTCAAAAATCGGAGTACAAATAGCAAAGTTCAATCGGTTAGAACCTTGCTACATGTACACTATGGTGTACACTTTTGTTTAAACTTTGCCTCGTGATATTACCCTGTTGGAAAGTTTAAATTTCAAACAATTTTCCCATCTAATTGAAACTAGACAACAGTGTAAGTGTCAGATAACATGTCCAAAATCTGTGTACAAATAGTAATGTTCAAACGGTAAAGACCTAGCTTCATGTACAATATGGTGTACACTTTAATTTACACATTTCCATGTGACGTTAATCTATTGGACACTTTAAATTTCAAACAGTTTTTCCATCCAATTGACACTTGATAACAATTCAAGTGTCAGACTGCGTGTTAAAAATCAGTGTACAAATAGCAATGTTCAATTGGTAAGGACCTAGCTACATGTACAATATGGTGTACACTTTAGTTTACACTTTACCTCGTGATATTACCCTGTTAGACAGTATAAATTTTGATCAGTTTACCCATCCAATTGACACTTGACAACAATGCAAGTGAAAAAAACAACGTGTCAAAAATCTGTGTACAAATAGCAATGTTCAATCGGTAAGGACCAAGCTACATGTACACTATAGTGTACACTTTAGTTTACACTTTGCCACATGACATTATCCTATAAGACAGTATAAGTTTCGAATAGTTTTCCCATCCAATTGACACATGACAACAATGCAAGTGTCAAATAACGTGTCAAAAATCGGTGTACAAATAGCAAATTTCAATCGATAAGAACCTTGCTACATTTACACTTTAGTTTAGACTTTGCCACGTGACATTACCCTATTGGACTGTTTAAATTTCAAATAGTTTTCCATCAAATTGGCACTAGACAACAATGCAAGTATCAAACAACATGTCCAAAATCTGTGTACAAATTGTTAAGTTCAATCGGCAAAGGCCTTGCTTCATTATACTATGATGTACACTCTAGTTTACACTTTGCCATGTGATATTACCCTATTGGACAGTTTGAATTTCAAACAGCTTTCCCATCCAATTGACACTTGACAACAATGCAAGTGCCAAACATTGTGTCAAAAATTAGTGTACAAATAACAATGTTCAATCGGTAAGGACCTCGCTACACGTACACTATGGTATACACTTTAGTTTACACTTTGTCACGTGACATTACCCTGTTAGACAGTATAAATTTTAACCAGTTTTCCATCCAATTAACACTTGACAACAATGCAAGTGTCAAACAGCATATCAAAAATCAATGTACAAATAGCAATGTTCACTCTGTATGAACCATGCTACATGTACACTATGGTGTATAGATTACTTTACACTTTGCCAAGTGATATTACCCTGCTGGATAGTTTTAATTTCAAGTAGTTTTCCTATCCAATTGACACTAGACAGCAATGCAAGTGTCAAAGAACGTGTCAAAAATTAGTGTACAAATAGCAATGTTCAATCGGTAAGAACCTTGCGACACATAGACTATGGTATACACTTTAGTTTAAACTTCCCCACGTGAGATTACCCTGTTGGAAAGTTTAAATTTCAAATAGTTTTCCCATCCAATTAACACTTGAGAACAAAGCTAGTATCAAACAACGTGTCAAAAATCAGTGTAAAAATAGTAAAGTTCAATCGGTAAGAACCTTGCTACACGTACACTATGGTGTACACTTTAGTTTAAACTTTACCACGTGACATTACTCTGTTTGAAAGTTTAATTTTGGACCAATTTTCCCATCCAATTGACACTTGACAACAATGCAAGTGTGAAAAACTTGTCAAAAATCAATGTACAAATGGCAAAGTTCAATTGGTAAGAACCTTGCTACCTGTACACTATGGTGTACACTTTAGTTTACACTTTGGCACATGACATTAGAATGTTAGACAGTGTAACTTTGAAATAGTTTTCCCATCCAATTGACACTTGACAACAATGCAAGTGTCAAACAATGTGTCGAAAATCTGTGTACAAATAGCAAAGTTCAATCGTTTGGAACCTTGCTACATGTACACTTTAGTTTACACATTGCCTTGTTACATTACCCTGTTGGAGAGTTTAAATTTTAAACAGTTTTCCCATCTAATTGAGGCTTGACAATAATGCAAGTGTCAAACAACGTGTCAAAAATCAGTACACAAATAGCAAAGTTCGATCGGTAGGAACCTTGTTACATGTACAATATAGTGTACACTTTAGTTTGCGCTTTACCACGTGAAATTACCATATTGGACAGTTTAAATTTCGAACAGTTTTCCCATCCAATTGACACTTAACAACAATGCAATAGACAAACGTATCAAAAATCGGTGTGCAAATAGGAAAGTTCAATCGGTAAGAACCTTGCCACATGTACACTATGGTGTACACTTTAGTTTACACCTTTCCGCGTGACATTGCCCTGTTGGACAGTTTAAATTTCAAACTATTTTCCTATCCGATTGACACTAGTCAACAATGTAAGTGTAAAACAACGTGTGAAAAATTAGTGTAGAAATAGCAATGTTCAATCCGTAAGGACCTAGCTACATGTACACTAAGGTTTACACTTTGCCCCGTGCCATTTTGCTGTTAGACAGCATAAATTTCGAACTATTTTCCCAGCCAATTGACACTTGACAACAATGTGAGTGTTAAACAACGTGTCAAAAATCGGTGTACAAATAGCAAAATTCAATCGGTAAAAACCTTGCTACATGTACACTATGGTGGGCACTTTAGATTAAACTTTGCCATGTCAAATTACCCTGTTGGACAGTTTAAAATTCAAATAGTTTTCCCATCCAATTGATACTCGGTAACAATGCAAGTGTCGAATAACGTGTCAAAAATCAGTGTGCAAATAGCATTGTTCAATCGGTAAGGACCTAGGAACATATGCACTTTGATGTAGACTGTAGTTTGCACTTTGCCACGTGACATTACCATGTTAGACAGTATAAATTTCGAATAGTTTTCACATCCAATTGACACTTGACAACAATGTAAGTGTCGAACAACGTGTTAAAAATCGGTGTACAAATAGCAAAGTTCAATCGGTAAGAACCTTGCTACATGTACACTATGGTGTACACTTTTTTTACACTTTGCCACATCACAATACTCAGTTGGACAGTTTAATTTCAAACAATTTTTCTATCCAATTGACACTTGACAATAATGCAAATGTCAAACATCGTGTCAAAAATCATTGTAAAAATAGCAATGTTCAATCGGTTAGAACCAAGCTACATTTACACTATGGTGTATACTTTAGTTCACACTTTGCCACGTCATATTACCCTGTTAGACAGTATAAATTTTGAAAATTATCCGATCCAATCGACAATTTCGGAGTACAAATAGCAAAGTTCAATCGGTTAGAACCTCGCTAAATGTACACTATGGTGTACACTTTTGTTTAATCTTTACCTCGTGATATTACCCTGTCAAATTTCAACGATTTTCCCATCCAATTGAAACTAGACAACAGTGCAAGTGTCAAATAACGTGTCCAAAATCTGTGTACAAATAGTAATGTTCAAACGGTAAAGACCTAGCTTCATGTACAATATGGTGTACACTTTAATTTACACATTTGCAGGTGACATTAATCTATTGGACACTTTAAATTTCAAACAGTTTTTCCATCTAATTGACACTTGATAACAATTCAGGTGTCAGACTGCGTGTTAAAAATCAGTGTACAAATAGCAATGTTCAATTGGTAAGGACCTAGCTATATGTATTATATGGTGCATACCTTAGTTTACACGTTGCCTCGTGACATTACCCTGTTAGACAGTATAAATTTCGACCAGTTTACCTATCCAATTGACACTTGACAACAATGCAAGTGAAAAAAACAACATGTCAAAAATCTGTGTACAAATATCAATGTTCAATCGGTAAGGACCAAGCTACATGTATACTATAGTGTACAGTTTAGTTTACACTTTGCCACATGACATTACCCTATAAGACAGTATAAGTTTCGAATAGTTTTCCCATCCAATTAACACATGACAACAATGTAAGTGTCAAACAACGTGTCAAAAATCGGTGTACAAATAGCAAATTTCAATCAGTAAGAACCTTGCTACATGTACACTTTAGTTTACACTTTGCCATGTGACATTGCCCTGTTGGATTGTTCAAATTTCAAATAGTTTTCCATCCAATTGACACTAGACAACAATGCAAGTATCAAACAACATGTCCAAAATCTGTGTACAAATTGTTAAGTTCAATCGGCAAAGGCCTTGCTTCATTATACTATGATGTACACTTTAGTTTACACTTTGCCATGTGACATTACCCTGCTTGATAGTTTGAATTTCAAACAGTTTTCCCATCTAATTGACACTTGACAACAATGCAAGTGTCAAACATTGTGTCAAAAATTAGTGTACAAATAACAATGTTCAATCGGTAAGGACCTCGCTACACTTACACTATGGTGTACACTTTTGTATAATCTTTGCCTCGTGATATTACCCTGTTGGACAGTTTAAATTTCAACGATTTTCCCATCCAATTGAAACTAGACAGCAGTGCGAGTGTCAAATAACGTGTCCAAAATCTGTGTACAAATAGTAATGTTCAAACGGTAAAGACCTAGCTTCATGTACAATATGGTGTACACTTTAATTTACACATTTCCAGGTGACATTAATCTATTGGGCACTTTAAATTTCAAACAGTTTTCCATCCAATTGACACTTGATAACAATTCAGGTGTCAGACTACGTGTTAAAAATCAGTGTACAAATAGCAATGTTCAATTGGTAAGGACCTAGCCACATGTATAATATGGTGTATACCTTAGTTTACACTTTGCCTCGTGACATTACCTTGTTAGACAGTATAAATTTCGATCAGTTTACCTATCCAATTGACACTTGACAACAATGTAAGTGAAAAAAACAACGTGTCAAAAATCTGTGTACAAATAGCAATGTTCAATCGGTAAGGACCAAGCTACATGTACACTATAGTGTACACTTTAGTTTGCACTTTGCCACATGACATTACCGTATAAGACAATATAAGTTTCGAATAGTTTTCCCATCCAATTAACACATGACAACAATGCAAGTGTCAAACAAGTTGTCAAAAATCGGTGTACAAATAGCAAATTTCAATCAGTAAGAACCTTGCTACATGTACACTTTAGTTTACACTTTGCCATGTTACATTGCCCTGTTGGATTGTTTAAATTTCAAATAGTTTTCCATCCGATTGACACTAGACAACAATGCAAGTATCAAACAACATGTCCAAAATCCGTGGACAAATTGTTAAGTTCAATCGGCAAAGGCCTTGCTTCATTATACTGTGATGTACACTTTAGTTTACACTTTGCAATGTGACATTACCCTGCTGGATAGTTTGAATTTCAAACAGCTTTCCCATCCAATTGACACTTGACAACAATGCAAGTGTCAAACATTGTGTCAAAAATTAGTGTACAAATAACAATGTTCAATCGATAAGGACCTTGCTACACGTACACTATGGTGTACACTTTTGTTTACACTTTGTCACGTGACATTATCCTGTTAGATAGTATAAATTTCAAATAGTTTTCCATCCAATTGACACCTGACAACAATGCAAGTGTCAAACAACATGTTAAAAATCAATGTACAAATAGCAAAGGTCACTCTGTATGAACCACGCTACATGTACACTATGGTGTATAGATTACTTTACACTTTGCCAAGTGATATTACCCTGCTGGACAGTTTTAATTTCAAGCAGTTTTCCTATCCAATTGACACTAGACAACAATGCAAGTGTCAAAGAACGTGTCAAAAATTAGTGTACAAATAGCAATGTTCAATAGGTAAGAACCTTGCGACACGTACACTATGGTATACACTTTAGTTTAAACTTTCCCACGTGACATTACCCTGTTGGACAGTTTAAATTTCAAACGGTTTTTCCATCCAATTAACACTTGAGAACAATGTCAGTGTCAAACAACGTGTCAAAAATCAGTGTAAAAATAGTAAAGTTCAATCGGTAAGAACCTTTCTACACGTACACTATGGTGTACACTTTAGTTTAAACTTTGCCACGTGACATTACTCTTTCGGACAGTTTAATTTTGGACCAGTTTTCCCATCCAATTGACACTTGACAACAATGCAAGTGTGAAAAAACCTGTCAAAAATCAGTTTACAAATGGCAAAGTTCAATTGGTAAGAACCTTGCTATATGTACACTATGGTGTACGCTTTAGTTTACACTTTGCCACGTGACATTAGAATGTTAGACAGTGTAAATTTGAAATAGTTTTCCCATCCAATTGACACTTGACAACAGTGCAAGTGTCAAACAATGTGTCGAAAATCTGTGTACAAATAGCAAAGTTCAATCGTTTGGACCTTGCTACATGTACACTTTAGTTTACACATTGCCTTGTTACATTACCCTATTGGAGAGTTTAAATTTTAAACAGTTTTCCCATCTAATTGAGGCTTGACAATAATGCAAGTGTCAAACAACGTGTCAAAAATCAGTGCACAAATAGCAAAGTTCAATCGGTAGGAACCTTGTTACATATACAATATGGTGTACACTTTAGTTTGCGCTTTACAACGTGAAATTACCATATTGGACAGTTTAAATTTCGAACAGTTTTCCCATCCAATTGACACTTGACAACAATGCAATAGACAAACAACGTATCAAAAATCGGTGTACAAATAGCAAAGTTCAATCGGTAAGAACCTTGCCACATGTACACTATGGTGTACACTTTAGTTTACACCTTGTCACGTGACATTACCCTGTTGGACAGTTTAAATTTCAAACTGTTTTCCCATCCAATTGACACTTGGCAACAATGCAAGTGTAAAACAACGTGTCAAAAATTAGTGTAGAAATAGCAATGTTCAATCCGTAAGGACCTAGCTACATGTGCATTAAGGTTTACACTTTGCCACGTGGCATTTTGCTATTAGGCAGTATAAATTTCGAACAGTTTTCCCAGTCAATTGACACTTGACAACAATGTAAGTGTTAAGCAACGTGTCAAAAATCGGTGTACAAATAGCAAAGTTCAATCGGTAAGAACCTTGCTACATGTACACTATGGTGTACACTTTAGATTAAACTTTGCCACGTGACATTACCCTGTTGGACAGTTTAAAATTCAAATAATTTTCCCATCCAATTGACACTCAATAACAATGCAAGTGTCGAATAATCAGTGTTCAAATAGCATTGTTCAATCGGTAAGGACCTAGCAACAGATACACTGTGGTGTAGACTATAGTTTACACTTTGCCACGTGACATTACCATATTAGACAGTATAAATTTCGAACAGTTTTCCCATCCAATTGACACTTGACAACAATAAAAGTGTCGAACAACGTGTTAAAAATTGGTGTACAAATAGCAAAGTTCAATCGGTAAGAACCTTGCTACATGTAAACTATGGTGTACACTTTTTTTTATACTTTGCCACATCACAATACTCAGTTGGACAGTTTAATTTCAAATAGTTTTCCTATCCAATTGACACTTGACAACAATGCAAGTGTCAAACATCGTGTCAAAAATCATTGTACAAATAGCAATGTTCAATCGGTAAGAACCAAGCTACATTTACACTATGGTGTATGCTTTAGTTCGCACTTTTCCACGTCATAATACCCTGTTAGACAGTATAAATTTGGAAAAATTATCCGATCCAACCGACAATTGACAACAATGCACGTTTCAAACAATGTCAAAAATCGGAGTACAAATAGCAAAGTTCAATCGGTTAGGACCTCGCTAAATGTACACTATGGTGTACACTTTTGTTTAATCTTTGACTCGTGATATTACCCTATTGGACAGTTTAAATTTCAAATGATTTTCCCATCCAATTGAAACTAGACAACAGTGCAAGTGTCAAATAACGTGTCTAAAATCTGTGTACAGATAGTAATGTTCAAACGGTAAAGACCTAGCTTCATGTACAATATGGTGTACACTTTAATTTATACATTTCCAGGTGACATTAATCTATTGGACACTTTAAATTTCAAATAGTTTTTCCATCCAATTGACACTTGATAACAATTCAGGTGTCAGACTACGTGTTAAAAATCAGTGTACAAATAGCAATGTTCAATTGGTAAGGACCTAGCTACATGTACAATATGGTGTATACTTTAGTTTACACTTTGCCTCATGACATTACCCTATTAGACAGTATAAATTTCGATCAGTTTACCCATCTAATTGACACTTGACAACAATGCAAGTGAAAAAAACGTGTCAAAAATCTGTGTACAAATAGCAATGTTCAATCGGTAAGGACCAAGCTACATGTACACTATATTGTACACTTTAGTTTACACTTTGCCTCGTGACATTACCCTGTTAGACAGTATAAATTTCGAACAGTTTTCCCATCCAATTGACACTTGACAACAATGCAAGTGTCAAACAGTATGTCAAAATTCAATGTACAAATTGTAAAGTTCAATCGGTAAGAACCTTGCTACATGTACACTACGGTGTACACTTTTGATTACACTTTGCCACGTGACATTACCCTGTTGGATAGTGTAAATTTCAAATATTTTTCCCATCCGATTAACACTTCATAACAATCTAAGTGTCAAACAACGTGTCAAAAATCAGTGTACAAATAACAATGTTCAAGCGGTAAGGACACTATGGTGTACACTTTAGTTCAAACTTTGCCATGTGACATTACCCTATTGGACAGTTTAAATTTAGAACAATTTTCCCATCCAATTGATACTTGACAACAATGCAAGTGTTAAACAACGTGTCAAAAATAGGTGTTCAAATAGCAAAGTTCAATCGGTAAGAACCTTGATACATGTACACTATGGTGTACACTTTAGATTACACTTTACCACGAGACATTACCCTGTTGGACAGTTTAAATTTCAAACAATTTTTCCATCCGATTAACACTTCATAACAATACAAGTGCCAAACAACATGTCAAAAATCAGTGTACAAATAGCAATGTTCAATCGGTAAGGACCTAGCTACATGTACACTATGGTGTACACTTTAGCTTACACTTTGCCACATAACATTACCCTGTTAGATAGTATAAATTTAGAGCAATTTTCCCATCCAATTGACGCTTGACAACAATGCAAGTGTCAAACAACGTGTCAAAAATCGGTGTTCAAATAGCAAAGTTCAATCGGTAAGAATCTTTCTACATGTACACTATGGTGTACACTTTTGATTACACTTTGATTACACTTTGCCATGAGACATTACCCTATTGGAGAGTTTGAATTTCAAACAGTTTTCCCATCCGATTAACACTTCACAGCAATACAAGTCCCAAACAACGTGTCAAAAATCAGTGTACAAATAGCAATGTTCAATCGGTAAGGACCTAGCTATATGTACAATATGGTGTACACTTTAGCTTACACTTTGCCACACGACATTACCCAGTTAGACAGTATAAATGTAGAACAATTTTCCCATCCAATTGACACTTGACAACAATGCAAGTGTCAAAATTCGGTGTTCAAATAGCAAAGTTCAATCGGTAAGAACCTTTCTACATGTATACTGTGGTGTACACTTTAGTTTACTAATTGCCACGTGACATTACCCTTTTGGACAGTTTAAATTTCAACTAGTTTTCCCATCCAATTGACACTAGACAACAATGTAAGTGTCAAACAACATGTCCAAAATCTGTGTACGAATTATAAAGTTCAATCAGCAAGGACCTTGCTACATTACACTATGGTGTACACTTTAGTTTACACTTTACAATGTGTCATTACCCTGTTGGACAGTTTAAATTTCAAACAATTTTCCCATCCAATTGACACATGGCAACAATGCAGGTGTCAAACAACATATCAAATCTGTGTACAAATAACAAAGTTCATTCGGTAAGAACCTTGCTACATGTTCGCTATAGTGTGCACTTTATATTGCACTTTGCCATGTGACATTACCCTGTTGGACAGTTTAAATTTCAAAAAGTTTTCCATCCAATTGACACTTCACAATAATGCAAGTGCCAAACAAAGTGTCAAAAATTAGTGTACAAATAGCAATGTTCAATCGGTAGGGATTTAGCTACATGTACACTATTGTGTACACTTTAGCTTAAACTTTGCCACGTGACATTACCCTGTTAGAAAGTATAAATTTAGAACATTTTTCCCATCAAATTGACCCTTGATAACAATACAACTGTTAAACAACGTGTCAAAAATAGGTGTACAAATAGCAAAGTTCAATTAGTAAGAACCTTTCTATATGTATAATATGGTGTACATTTTAGTTTACACTTTGCCACGTGACATTACCCAGTTGGACACTTTAAATTTCAAACAATTTTCCAATCCAATTTACACTTGACAACAATGCAAGTGAAAAAAACATCGTGTCAAAAATCAGTGTACAAATAGCAATGTTTAATCGGTAAGGACCTAGCTACATGTACACTATGGTGTACACTTTAGTTTACACTTTACCTCCAAACATTACCCTGTTAGACAGTATAAATTTCGAACAGTTTTCCCATCCAATTGACACATGACAACAACGCAGTGTCAAACAACATGTCAAAATTTGGTGTAAAAATAGCAAAGCTCAATCAGTAAGAACCTTGATACATGTACACTATGATGTACACTTTAGATTACACTTTGCCACGTGGCATTACCGTGTTGGACAGTTTAAATTTCAAACAGTTTTCCTATCTGATTAACACTTCACAACAATGCAAGTGTCAAACAATGTGTCAAAAATTAGTGTACAAATAGCAATGTTCAATCGGTAAGGACCAAGCTACATGTACACTATAGTGTACACTTTAGTTTACACTTTGCCACATGACATTATCCTATAAGACAGTATAAGTTTCGAATAGTTTTCCCATCCAATTGAGACTTGAAATCAATGCAAGTGTCAAACAACCTGTCAAAAATCGATGTACAAATAGCAAAGTTCAATCGGTAATAACATTTCTACATGTACACTATGATGTACACTTTAGTTTACACAATGTCACGTAACATTACCCTTTTGGACAGTTTAAATTTCAAACAGTTGTCCCATCAAATTGACACTAGACAACAATGTAAGTGTCAAACAACGTGTCCAAAATCTGTGTACAAATTTGTAAAGTTCAAATGGCAAGGACCTTGCTACATTACACTATGGTGTGCCCTTTAGTTTACACTTTACCTCATGACATTACCCTATTAAACAGTATAAATTTTGAACAGTTTTCCCATTCAATTGAAACTTAACAACAATACAAGTGTCAAACAACGTGTCAAAATTCGGTGTAAAAATAGCAAAGTTCAAACGGTAAGAACCTTGGTACATGTACACTATGGAGTACACTTTAGATTACACTTTGCCACGTGACATTACCTTGTTAGACAGTTTAAATTTCAAACAGTTTTCCCATCCAAATAACACTTCACAATAATACAAGTGTCAAACAACGTGTCAAAAATCAGTGTTCAAATAGCAACGTTTAATCGGTAAGGACCTAGCTGCATGTACACTACGGTGTACACATTAGCTTACACTTCGCCACGTGACATTACCCTGTTAGATAGTATAAATTCAGAATAGTTTTCCCATCCAATTGACACTTGACAACAATGCAAGTGTCAAACAACGTGTCAAAAATCAATGTACAAATAACAAAGTTCAATCGGTAAGAACCTTTCTACATGTACACTATGGCGTACACTTTAGTTTAAACTTTGCCATGTGACATTACCCTTTTATACAATTTAAATTTCAAACAGTTTTCCCGTCCAATTGATACTAGACAATGATATAAGTGTCAAACAACGTGTCCAAAATTTGTGTACAAATTTTAAAGTCCAATCGGTAAGGACCTTGCTACATTACACTATGGTGTACACCTTAGTTTACACTTTGCCACGTGTCATTACCCTGTTGGACACTTTAAATTTCAAATAGTTTTCCCATCCAATTGACACCTGACCAAAATGCAAGTGTCAAACAATGTGTCAAAAATCGGTGTACAAATACCAATGTTCAATCGGTAAGGACCCTGCTACATGTACACTATGGTGTACACTTTAGTTTACACTTTGCCACGTGACATTACCCTGTAAGATAGTATAAGTTTCGACTAGTTTTCCCATCTAATTGACACATGTCAACAATGCAAGTATCAAACAACGTGTCAAAAATCGGTGTACAAATAGCAAAATTCAATTGGTAAGAACGTTAATACATGTACACTATGGTGTACACTTTAGATTACACTTTACCACGTGACATTACCCTATTGGACAGTTTAAATTTCAAATAATTTTCCCATCTGATTAACACATCACAACAATACAAGTGCCAAACAACGTGTCAAAAATCAGTGTACAAATAGCAATGTTCAATCGGTAAGGACCTAGCTACATGTACACTATGTCGTACACTTTAGCTTACACTTTGCCACACGACATTACCCAGTTAGACAGTATAAATTTAGAACAATTTTCCCATCCAATTTACACTTGACAACAATGGAAGGGTCAAACAACGTGTCCTAAATCTATGTACGAATTGTACAGTTCAATCGGTAAGGACCTTGGTACATTACACTATGGTGTACACTTTAGTTTACACTTTGCTACGTGTTATTACCCTGTTGGACACTTTAAATTTCAAACAATTTTCCCATCCAATTGACACTTGACAACAATGCAAGTGTCAAACAACGTGTCAAAAATCAGTGTACAAATACTAATGTTCAATCGGTAAGGACCTAGCTACATATACACTATGGTGTACACTTTAGTTTACACTTTGCTTCGTGATATTACCCTGTAGGACAGTATAAGTTTCAAACGGTTTTCCCATCTAATTGACACATGATAACAATACAAGTGTCAAACAACGTGTCAAAAATCGGTATACAAATAACAAAGTTCAATCGGTAAGAACCTTGCTGCATGTTCACTACAGTGTACACTTTAGATTACACTTTGCCACGTGATATTACCATGTTGGATAGTTTAAATTTCAAAAAGTTTTCCATCCAATTGACACTTGATAAAAATGCAAGGTGTCAAACAACATGTCAAATATTCGTGTACAAATACCAAAGTTCACTCTGTATGAACCATGCTACATGTACAGTATGGTGTTTACTTGAGTTTACACTTTGCCACGTGACATTACACTGCTGGATAGTTTAAATTTCAAACAGTTTTCCCATCCAATTGACACTTGACAACAATACAAGTGTCAAACAATGGGTCAAAAATCAGTGTACAAATAGTAAAGTTCAATTGGTAAAAACCTTACTACTTATATACTATGTTGTACACTTTACCACGTGACATTACCCTGTTGGATAGTTTAAATTTCAAATAGTTTTCCAATCCAATTGACACTTGACAATAATGCAAGTGTCAAAAACGTGCCCAAAATCAGTGTACAAATAGCAAAGGTTAATCGGTAAGAATCTTGCTACATGTACACTATGGTGTGCACTTTAGTTTACACTTTGCCACGTGACATTACCCCGTTGGACAGTTTAAATTTCAAATTGTTTTCCCATTCCATAGACACTTGACAACAATGCGAGTGTCAAACAACGTGCTAAAATTCGGTGTACACATAGTAAAGTTCAATTAGTAAGAACATTGCTATATGTACACTATGGTGTACACTCTTGTTTACCATTTGCCACGTGACATTATCCTGTTGGACAGTTTAAATTTTAAACGGCTTTCCCATCTCATTGACACTTGACAACAATGCAAGTGTCAAACAACGTGTCAAAAATCAGTGTACAAATAGCAATGTTCAATTGGTAAGGACCTAGCTACACGTACACTATGGTGTACAATTTAGTTCAAACTTTGCCACATGACATTACCTTGTTGTACAATTTAAATTTCAAACGGTTTTCCCATCCAATTGACATTTGACAACAATGCAAGTGTCATACAACGTGTCAAAAATCTTTGTTCAAATAGTAAAGTTCAATCAGTAAGAACCTTGGTACATGTACACTATGGTGTACACTTTAGTTTGCACTTTACCACATGACATTACCCCATTAGACAGTACAATTTTCAACCAGTTTTCCCATCCAATTGACACATGACAACAATACAAGTATCAAACAACGTGATAAAAATCTGTGTAAAAATAGCAAAGTTCAACCGGTAAGAACCTTGCGACATGTACACTATGGAGTACACTTCAGTTTACACTTTGTCACGTGACACTACCCCATTGGACAGTTTAAATTTCAAATAATTTTCCCATCCAATTGACACTTGAGAACAATGCAAGTGTCAAACAACGTGTCAAAAATCAATGTACAAATAGCAATGTTCAATCGGTAAGGACCCAGCTACACGTACACTATGGTGTACACTTTAGTTCAAACTTTGCCACGTGACATTACCCTATTAGACAGTTTGAATTTCAAACGATTTTTTTGTCCAATTGACACTTGACAATAATGCCAGCGTCAAACAACGTGTCAAAAATCAGTGTACAAATAGCAAAGTTCAATCGGTAAGAACTTTGATACACGTACACTATGGTGTACACTTTTATTTAAACTTTGCCACGTGACATTACCCTGTTGAACAGTTTAAATTTCAACCTCTTTTCCCATCCAATTGACACTTTACAACAGTGCAAGTGTCAAAAATCCTGTCAAAAATCAGTGTACAAATTTCAAAGTTCAATCGGTAAGAACCTTTCTACATGTACACTATGATGTATACTTTAGTTTACAATTTGCCACATGACTTTACCCTATTAGACAGTACAAATTTTAAATAGTTTTCGCAATCAATTGACACTTGACAACAATCCAAGTGTCAAACAACGTGTCAAAAATCTATGTACAAATTTCAAAGTTCAATCGGTAAGAACTTTGGTACATGTACACTATGGTGTACACTATACTTTGCTCTTTGCCATGTGACATTATCCCATTAGACAGTATAAATTTCAACCAATTTTCTCATCCAATTGACACTTGATAACAATGCAAGTGGCAAACAACGTATCAAAAATCGTTGTACAAATAGTAAAGTTCAATCAGTAAGAACATTGCCACATGTACACTATGGCGTACACTCTAGTTTACCCTTTGCCACAAAACTTTACCCTATTGGATAGTTTAAATTTCAAACGGTCTTCCCATCCAATTGACACTTGAAAACAATGTAGGTGTCAAACAACGTGTCAAAAATTAGTGTACGAATAGCAATGTTCAATCGGTAAGGACCTAGCTACCTGTACAGTATGGTGTACACTTTAGTTTAAACTTTGCCACGTGACATTACCCTGTTGGATAGTTTAAATTTCAAACAGTTTTCGCGTCCAATTGACACTTGAAAACAATGCCAGTGTCAAAGAACGTGTCAAAAATCAGTGTACAAATAGCAAAGTTCAGTCGGTAAGAACCTTGCTACACGTACACTATGGTGTACACTTTAGTTTAAACTTTGCCACGTGACATAGCCCGCTGGACTATTTAAAATTCAAATAGTTTTCCCATCCAATTGGCACTTGACAATAATGCAAGTGTCAAATAACGTGTCAAAAATTGTTGTACAAATAGCAAAGTTCAATCGGTAAGAACCTTGGTACATGTACGCTATGATGTACTCTTTAGTTTACACTTTACCACATGACAATACCCGATTAGACAGTATAAATTCGAAATAGTTTTCCCATCTAATTGACACTTGACAAAAATGTAAGTGTCAAACAACGTGTCAAAAATCTGTGTACATATAGTAATGTTCAATCGGTAAAAACCTTGTGAAATGTACACTATGGTGTACACTTTAGTTTACAATTAACCATGTGATACTACCCCGCTGTACAGTTTAACTTTCAAACAGTTTTCCTATCCAATGACACTTGACAACAATGCAAGTGTCATACAACGTGTCAAAAATTAATGTACAAATAGCAATGTTCAATCGGTAAGAACTTTACTACATGTACAATATGGTGTACACTTTGTCACGTGAGATTACCCTGTTGGACAGTTTAAATTTCAAACCATTTTTCCATTGAAATAACACATGTCAACAATGCAAGTGTCAAACAACATGTTGAAAATCAGTATACAAATAGTAAAGTTCAATCGGTAAGAGCCTTGCTACATATACACTATGGTGTACACTTTTGTTTACACTTTACTATGTGACATTACTCTGTTGCGTAGTTTAGATTTCAAAAAGTTTTCCCATCCCGTTGACACATAAAACAATGCATGTGTCAAACAACGTGTCAAAAATTGGTGTACCAATTGCAAAGTTCAATCGGTAAAAACCTTTCTACATGTACACTGGTGTGTTTACACTTTGCCACGTGACATTACCCTATTGGATAGTTTAAATTTCAAATAGTTTTCCCATCCAATTGACACTTGACAACAATGCAAGTGTCAAACAATGTGTTGAAAGTCAGTGTACAAACAGTAAAGATTCAATTCGTAAGAACCTTGCTACATATACACTATGGTGTACACTTTAGTTTACACTTTGCCACGTGACGTTATCCTATTTGACAGCTTCAATTTCAAACAGTTTTCACATCCAATTGACATTTGAAAACAATGTAAGTGTCAAAGAACTTGTAAAAAATCAGTGTACAAATAGCAAAGTTCAATCGGTAAGAATCTTGCTACATGTACACTTTGATGTACCCACTTTAGTTTACACTTTGCCACGTGACATTACCCTGTTGAACAATTTGAATTACAAATAGTTTTTCCATCAAATTGGCCATTGACAACAATGCAAGTATCAAACAACCTGTCAAAAATCAGTGTACAAATAGCAAAGTTCAATCGGTAAGCACCATGCTACAGGTACACTATGGTGTACACTTTAGTTTACACTTTGCCAAATAACATTACTTTGCTGCACAATTTAAATTTCAAATATTTTTCCCATCCAATTGACACTTGACAACAATGCAAGTGTCAAACAACGTGTCAAAAATCTGTGTACAAATAGCAAAGTTCAATCGGTAAGAACCTTGGTACATGTACACTATGGTGTACACTTTAGTTTATAATTTGCCACGTGACATTAGCCTGTTGGACAGTTTAAATTTCAAATAGTTTTCCCATCCATTTCACACTTGACAACAATACAAGTGTCAAACAACGCGCCGAAAATTAGTGTACAGATAGCAAAGTTCAATCGGTTAGGTCCTTGCTACATGTACACTATGGTGTACACTTTAGTTTACATTATGGCATGTGACATTACCCTATTGGATTGTTCAAATTTTAAAATAGTTTTCCCATCCAATTGACACTTGACAACAATGCAAGTGTCAAACAACGTGTCAAAAATCTGTGTACGAGTAGCAAAGTTCAATCGGTAAGAACCTTGATACATGTACACTATGGTGTACGCTTTAGTTTATACTTTCCCACGTGACGTTACCCTGTTGGTTAGTTTAAATTTCAAATAGTTTTCCCATCCAATTGACACTTGACAACAATGTAAGTGTCAAACAACGTGCCGAAAATCAGTGTACAAATAGCAAAGTTCAATCGGTTAGGTCCTTGCTACATGTACACTATGGTGTACACTTTAGTTTACATTTTGGCACGTGACATTATCCTGTTGGATTGTTCAAATTTCAAAACAATTTTCCCATCCAATTGACACTTGAGAACAATACAAGTGTCAAACAACGTTACAAAAATCAATGCACAAATAACAAAGTTCAATCGATAAGAACCTTGCTACATGTACTCTATGGTGTAAACTTTTGTTTACACTTTGCCACGTTACATAGCCCGTTGGACTGTTTAAATTTCAAACTGTTTTCCCATCCAATTGACACTTGACAACAATGCAAGGGTCAAACAATGTGTTGAAAATTAGTGTACAAATAGCAAAGATTCAATTCGTAAGAACCTGGCTACATGTATACTATGGTGTACACTTTAGTTTACACTTTGCCACGTGACGTTATCCTGTTTGACAATTTAAATTTCAAATGATTTTCCTATCCAATTGACACTTAAGAACAATGCCAGTGTCAAACAACGTGTCAAAAATCAGTGTACAAATAGCAAAGTTCAATCGGTAAGAACCTAGCTACACGTACACTATGATGTACACTTTAGTTTAAATGTTGCCACGTGACATAGCCCGCGGGCCCATTTAAATTTCAAATAGTTTTCCCATTCAATTGACACTTGGCAACAATGCAAATGTCAAACAATGTGTTGAAAATCTATGTACAAACAGCAAAGAATCAATTCGTAAGAACCTTGCTGCATGTACATTATGGTGTACACTTGTGTTTGCTCTTTGCCGCGTGACACTACCCCATTAGACAGTATAAGTTTCAACTAGTTTTTCCATCCAATTGACACTTGAAAACTATGTAAGTGTCAAGCAACATGTAAAAAACCCTTGTACAAATAACAAAGTTCAATCGGTAAGAACCTTATTACATGTACACTATGCTGTACCGACTTTAGTTTACACTTTGCCACGTGATATTATGTTGTTGAACAGTTTGAATTTCAAACAGCTTTCCCATCCAATTGACAAGTGATGACAATGCAAGTGTCAAACAACCTGTCAAAAATCAGTGTACAAATAGCAAAGTACAATCGGTAAGCACCTTGCTACATGTACACTATGGTGTAAACTTTAGTTTACAATTTGCCAAATTACATTACCCTGTTGGACAGTTTAAATTTCAAACAGTTTTCCCATCCAATTGACACTTGACAACAATGCAAGTGTCAAACAACGTGTCAAAAATCTGTGCACAAATAGTAAAGTTGAATCGGTAAGGGCCTTGCTACATGTACACTATAGTGTATACTTTAGTTTGCTCTTTGCCACATGAGATTACCCCATTAGACAGTATAAGTTTCAACCAATTTTCCCATCCAATTGACACTTGACAACAATGCAAGTGTCAAACAACGTGTCAAAAATCAGTGTACAAATAGCAAAGTTCAACCGGTAGTTTACACTTTGCCACGTGACATTACCCTATTGAGCAGTTTGAATTTCTAATAGTTTTCCCATCCAGTTGACAATTGCCAACAATGCAAGTGCCAAACAACATATTAAAAATCAGTGTACAAATAGTAAAGTACAATCGGTAAGCACCTTGCTACATGTACACTATGGTGTACACTTTAGTTTACACTTTGCCAAATGACATTACCCTGTTGGAAAGTTTAAATTTCAAACAGTTTTCCCATACAATTGACACTTGACAACAATGCAATTGTCAAACAACGTGTCAAAAATCTGTGTACAAATGGTAAAGTTCAATCGGTAAGGGCCTTGCTACATGTACACTATGGTGTGCACTTTAGTTTGCTCTTT
Organism: Olea europaea var. sylvestris; assembly: GCF_002742605.1. Taxonomy (NCBI): domain Eukaryota; kingdom Viridiplantae; phylum Streptophyta; class Magnoliopsida; order Lamiales; family Oleaceae; genus Olea; species Olea europaea. The sequence continues at coordinate 16,420 of NW_019247484.1, read as the reverse complement.
ACCACGTGATATTAGCCCATTAGACAGTATAAGTTTCAACCAGTTTTCACAGCCAATTGACACTTGACAATAATGCAAGTGTTAAAGAACGTGTCAAAAATCAGTGTACAAATAGCAAAGTTCAATCGGTAAGGACCTTGCTCCATGTACCCTATGGTGTACACTTTAGTTTGCTCTTTGCCACATAACATTACCCCATTAGACAGTATAAGTTTTAACCAGTTTTCCCATCCAATTAACACTTGACAACAACACAACTGTCAAACAATGTGTCAAAAATCGCTGTACAAATAGCAAAGTTCAATCAGAAAGAACCTTGCCACATGTACACTATGGTGTACACTCTAGTTTACCCTTTGCCACAAAACATTACCCTATTGGATAGTTTAAATTTCAAACGGTTTTCCCATCTAATTGACACTTGAAAACAATGTAAGTGTCGAACAATGTGTAAAAAACTAGTGTACAAATAGCAATGTTCAATCTGTAAGGACCTAGCTACCTGTACAGTATGGTGTACTGTTTCGTTTAAACTTTGCCACATGACATTACCTTGTTGGAAGGTTTAAATTTCAAACAGTTTTCTCGTCCAATGGACCCTTGAAAAAAATGCCAGTGTCAAAGAACGTGTCAAAAATTAGTGTACAAATAGCAAAGTTCAATCGGTAATAACCTTGCGAAATGTACACTATGGTGTACACTTTAATTTACACTTTACCACGTGACACTACCCCACTGTACAGTTTAACTTTTAAATAGTTTTCCCATCCAATGACACTTGACAACAATGCAAGTGTCATACAACATGTCAAAAATCAGTGTACAAATAGCAATGTTCAATCGATAAGAACTTTGCTACATGTACAAAATGGTGTACACTTTAGTTTACACTTTGTCAAGTGAGATTACCCTGTTGAACAGTTTAAATTTCAAACCATTTTTCCATCGAAATAACACTTGTCAACAATGCAAGTGTCAAACAACATGTTGAAAATCAGTATACCAATAGTAAAGTTCAATCGGTAAGAGCCTTGCTACATATACACTATGGTGTACACTTTTGTTTACACTTTACCATGTGACATTACCCTGTTGAGTAGTTTAAACTTCAAATAGTTTTCCCATCCAATTGACACTTGACAACAATGCATGTGTCAAACGACGTGTCAAAAATTGGTGTACCAATTACAAACTTCAATCGATAAGAACCTTACTACATGTACACTGGTGTGTTTACACTTTCCCATGTGATATTACCATGTTAGACAACTTAAATTTCAATTAGTTTTCCCATCCAATTGACACTTGACAACAGTGCAAGTGTCAAACAATGTGTTGAAAATTAGTGTACAAACAGCAAAGATTCCATTCGTAAGAACCTTGCTACATGTACACTATGTTGTACACTTTAGTTTACACTTTGCCACGTGGCGTAATCCTGTTTGACAGTTTCAATTTCAAACAGTTTTCGCATCCAATTGACACTTGAAAACAATGTAAGTGTTAAACAACTTGTAAAAAATTAGTGTACAAATAGCAAAGTTCAATCGGTAAGCACCTTGCTACATGTACACTATGTTGTACCCACTTTAGTTTACACTTTGCCACGTGACATTACCCTGTTGAACAGCTTGAATTTCAAATGGTTTTCCCATCCAATTGATAATTCACAACAATACAAGCGTCAAACAACCTGTCAAAAATCAGTGTACAAATAGCAAAGTTCAATCGGTAAGCACCTTGCTACATGTACACTATGGTGTACACTTTAGTTTACAATTTCCCAAATTACATTACCCTGTTCGACAATTTAAATTTCAAACAGTTTTCCCATCCAATTGACACTTGACAACAACGTAAGTGTCAAACAACGTGTCAAAAATCTGTGTACAAATAGTAAAGTTCAATCGGTAAGAACCTTACTGCATGTACACTATGGAGTACAATTTAGTTTATACTTTGCCACGTGACATTATCCTATTGGACAATTTAAATTTCAAATAGTTTTCCCATCCAATTGACACTTGACAACAATGCAAGCGTCAAACAACGTGCCGAAAATCAGTGTATAGATAGGAAAGTTCAATCGGTTAGGTACTTGCTACATGTACACTATGCTATACCTACTTTAGTTTATCCTTTGCCACGTGACAATACCCTGTTGAACAGTTTGAATTTCAGACATTTTTCCCATCCAATTGACAATTGAAAACAATGCAAGTGTCAAAAAACCTACCAAAAATCAGTGTACAAATAGCAAACTAAAATCGGTAAGCACCTTGCTACATGTACACTATGGTGTACACTTTAGTTCACACTTTGCCAAATGACATTACCCTATTGGACAGTTTAAATTTCAAACGATTTTCCCATCCAATTAACACTTGACAACAATGCAAGTGTCAAACAAAGCGTCAAAAATCTGTGTACAAATAGTAAAGTTCAATCAGTAAGGGCCTTGCTACATGTACACTATGGTGTACACTTTTGTTTGCTCTTTGCCACGTAACATTACCCCATTCGACAATATAAGTTTCAACCAGTTTTCCCAATCAATTGGCACTTGACAACAATGCAAGTGTCAAACAACATGTCAAAAATCAGTGTACAAATAGCAAAGTTCAATCGGTAAAAACCTTGCTACATGTACACTATGCTGAACCCACTTTAGTTTACACTTTGCCACGTTGAATTTCGAACAGCTTTCCCATCCAATTAACAATTGACAACAATGCAATTGTCAAACAGGCTGTCAAAAATCAGTGTACAAATAGTAAAATACATTCGGTAAGCACCTTGCTAAATGTAAACTATGATGTACACTTTAGTTTACACTTTGCCAAATGAAATTACCCTGTTGGACAATTTAAATTTCAAATAGTTTTCCCATCTAATTAACGTTTGACAACAATGCAATTGTCAAACAAAGTGCCAAAAATCTGTGTACAAATAGTAAAGTTCAATCGGTAAGGGCCTTGCTACATGCACACTATGGTGTACCCTTTTATTTGCTCTTTGCCACGTGACATTACCCCATTAGACAATATAAGTTTCAACTAGTTTTCCCAACCAATTTGCACTTGACAGCAATGCAAGTGTCAAACAACGTGTCAAAAATCAGTGTACAAATAGCAAAGTTCAATCGGTTAAAACCTTGCTACATGTACACTATGCTGGACCCGCTTTAGTTTACACTTTGCCAGGTGATAGTACCCTGTTGAACAGTTTGAATTTCAAATAGCTTTCCCATCCAATTAACAATTAACAACAATGCAAGTGTCAAACAACCTGTCAAAAATCAGTGTACAAATAGCAAAGTCTAATCGGTAAGCACCTTGCTACATGTACACTATGATGTACACTTTAGTTTACACTTTGCCAAATGAAATTACCTAGTTGGACAGTTTAAATTTCAAACAGTTTTCCCATCCAATTAAAATTTGACAACAATGCAAGTTTCAAACAAAGTGTCAACAATCTGTGTACAAATAGTAAAGTTCAATCGGTAAGGGCCTTGCTACATGTACACTACGGTGTACACTTTAGTTTTCCCTTTGCCACGTGACATTACCCCATTAGACAATATAAGTTTCAACCAGTTTTCCCATCCAATTGGCACTTGACAACAATGCAAGTATCAAACAACATGTCAAAAATCAGTGTGCAAATAGGAAAGTTCAATCGGTAAGAACCTTGCTACATGTACACTATGGTGGACCCACTTTAGTTTACACTTTGCCACGTGATATTTCCCTGTTGAACAGTTTGAATTTCAAACAGCTTTCCCATCCAATTGACGATTGACAACAATGCAAGTGTCAAACAACTTGTCAAAAATTTGTGTACATGTAGTAAAGTACAATCGGTAAGCACCTTGCTACATGTACACTATGGTGGACCCACTTTAGTTTACACTTTGCCACGTGATATTACCCTGTTGAACAGTTTGAATTTCAAACAGCTTTCCCATCCAATTGACGATTGACAACAATGCAAGTGTCAAACAACTTGTCAAAAATCTGTATACAAATAGCAAAGTACAATCGGTAAGCACCTTGCTACATGTACACTATGGTGTACACTTTAGTTTACACTTAGACAAATGACATTACCCTATTGGACAGTTTAAATTTCAAATAGTTTTTTCATCCAATTAACGCTTGACAACAATGCAAGTGTCAAGCAATGTGTCAAAATTCTGTGTACAAATAGTAAAGTTCAATCGATAAGGGCCTTGCTACAGGTACACTATGGTGTACACTTTAGTTTGCTCTTTACCACGTGACATTACCCCATTAGACAGTATAAGTTTCAACTAGTTTTCCTATCCAATTGACACTTAACAACAATGCAAGTGTCAAACAATGTGTCAAAAATGAGTGTACAAATAGCAAAGTTCAATCGGTAAGAACCTTGCTATATGTACACTATGTTGTACCCACTTTAGTTTACACTTTGCCACATGATATTACCCTGTTGAACAGTTTGAATTTCAAACAGTTTTCCCATCCAATTGATAATTGACAACAATGCAAGTATCAAACAACCTGTCAAAAATGTACGTACAAATAGCAAAGTACAATCGGTAAGCACCTTGCTACATGTACACTATGGAGTACACTTTAGTTTACACTTTGCCAAATGACATTACCCTGTTGGACTGCTTAAATTTCAAATAGTTTTTCCATCCAATTGACACTTGACAACAATGCATGTGTCAAACAACGTGTCAAAAATCTGTGTACAAATAGTAAAGTTCAATCGGTAAGGGCCTTACTACGTGTACACTATGGTGTACACTTTAGTTTGCTCTTTGCCACGTGACATTACCCCATTAGACAGTATAAGTTTCAACCAGTTTTCCCATCCTATTGACACTTGACAACAATGCAAGTGTCAAACAATGTGTCAAAAATCAGTGTGTAAATAGCAAAGTTCAATCAGTAAGAACCTTGCTACATGTACACTATGTTGGACCCACTTTAGTTTACACTTTACCATGTGATATTACCCTGTTGAACAGTTTGAATTTCAAACAGCTTTCCCATCCAATTGACACTTGACAACAATGCAAGTGTCAAACAACGTGTCAAAAATCTGTGTACAAATAGTATAGCTCAATCGGTAAGGGCCTTACTACATGTACACTACGGTGTACACTTTAGTTTGCTCTTTGCCACATGACATTACCCCATTAGACAGTATAAGTTCAACCAGTTTTTCCATCCAATTGACACTTGACAACAAGGCAAGTGTCAAACAACGTCTCAAAAATCACTGTACAAATAGTAAAGTTCAATCGGTAAGAACCTTGCTACATGTACACTATGTTGTACCCACTTTAGTTTACACTTTTTCACGTGACATTACCCTGTCGAACAGTTTGAATTTCAAACAATTTTCCCATCCAGTTGACAATAGACAACAATGCAAGTGTCAAACAACCTGTTAAAAATCAGTGTACAAATAACAAAGTACAATCGGTAAGCACGTTGCGACATGTACTGTAGTGCCCCGACCCCTAGTGGACCGGAACGCTACTTACTTTACTTAGCTTAACCGGTGGTTTAGTAACAAGTGTATACGTTTTAGAGGAAGCTTACATCTTCAGATAATAATTTAAATAACAATACTTCAAATACTTTAAACAAAAATACTGAATCATTTTTCAAAACAACAAAATATAATTTATTTGAAGAAAACATAACTTGTTCCCGCATTCTACATTATTCAAAACTTTAAAGAAATAACATTGGAAAACATTTCATAAAAATAAATCCAAATCACTTATTCACCGAATTTCCATGGGCTTGTTGCATCACTCTCCATCTTTTCCTCCATCCATGCCCGAGGGAGAATTCCTTCAATCTGTAGAGATGGGATTAAGCCCGTGAGCTGAAAAACTCAATAAGTGTCATAGGTGCATTCATGATCAAGTTATACATTTCAAAACATTAACTTTATAACTTTTCATACATGCCATACCCGGAGGCACCATTTGACACGAAGAGGTATGCCGTACCCGAGGGCACCATTTGACATACGAACATTTCTTCAACATAGAGGGGTATGCCGTACCGGAGTACTATTTGACATACAACCATTAACATAGAGGGATATGCCGTACCGAAGTACCATTTGACATACAAACATTAACATGAATCGAAACTTTTAACTTAACACGATTGAACACATTGCACCTCTACCTACCTTGATTGATGCTTTTGAAACATTGAAAACTTGGATTAAAAACTTCGATGAAACTTGGACGTTGAAAGAAATGCACTCCTTGGATGTTTGAAAACCGTTGAGAATTGATGCTTGAAGACACTCCTTGATAGCACCCAAAACTTCTATGAAAAATGCTTGAAAACCCTTCTTAAACTTCTAGGAAAAATAGTTTTCCTCCCTCTCTTTTTCTCTCTTGGAAACTCTTTCTTTAGTATGTAAAAGTTCTTGCTTTTGGTGTGAGAAAAAATGAGTGAAATGAGATCTCTATTTATGGGTAAATATCCCATAACTTAAAGCAAATGAAGGGTCAAATTTCATTTAAGAGAGAAAACATGGGTGCCATTTAAGTTTGAGGTTAAATGCTTCAATTTAGTGGGGTTTTTATTGCCAAAAACATGGGTGGCCCTTTGAGAAAATAATTGATGAAAATAAATATTTAAATTCTAGAGAAAAACGAGAATTTTCATTTCAAGCAGTTTCGGTCGACCGGTTGTAGTCTGGTTGACACTGCACGACTTTCAGTGTTTCTATCATAATGTCTTCTCCCGATATCCAATTGAGGTAATTCAAAGTGAATTGGAAAGCTAACTCAAAGAGCTATAACTTTTATTGAGATATCATTTTCCAAATAGACTGTTTCCTATGTCGAAAATAGGTTTCAAATGAAACTAAAAATCTAAAGTATACTTTAGTCATTCAATATTCATGTCTTAGTGCCACTAAAGTGCCTAGAATTATTTGGGGTTCTACATGTAACACTTTAGTTTACAACTTGCCAAATGACAATACCCTGTTGGAAAGTTTAAAATCCAAATAGTTTTCTCATCCAATTGACACTTGACAATAACGCAAGTGTCAAACAACGTGTCAAAAATTTGTGTACAAATAGCAAAGTTCAATCAGTAAGAACCTTGCTACATATACACTATGGTGTACACTTTAGTTTACACTTTGCCACGTGACAATACCCGGTTAGACAGTATAAATTTGAAATAGTTTTCCCATCCAATTGACACTGGACAACAATGAAAGTGTCAAACAACGTGTCAAAAATCAGTGTACAAATAGCAATGTTCAATCGGTAAGAACCTTGCGAAATGTACACTATGGTGTAGACTTTAGTTTACACATTGCCACGTGACACTACCCCGCTGTACAGTTTAAATGCCAAACTTTTTTCCCATCCAATGACACTTGACAATAATGCAAGTGTCATACAACGTGTCAAAAATCAATATACAAATAGCAAAGTTCAATCGGTAAGAACCTTGTTTCATGTACACTATGGTGTACACTTTAGTTTACAGTTTACCAGGTGACATCATCCTCTTTGACATTTTAAATTTCAAACATTTCTCCCATCTGATTGACACTTGACAACAATGCAAGTGTTAAACAACGTGTCCAAAATCTGTGTACAAATTGTAAAGTTCAATCGGTAAGGACCTTGCTACATTACACTATGGTGTACACTCTAGTTTACACTTTACCACTTACCCTATTGGAGACTTTAAATTTCAAACAATTTTCCCATCTAATTGACACTTGACAACAATGCAAGTGTCAAACAACGTGTTAAAAATTGTAGTACAAATAGCAAAGTTCAATCAGCAAGAACCTTGCTACATGTACATTATGGTGTACGCTTTAGTTTAAACTTTGCCACGTGACAATACCCGGCTACACAGTACAAAATTGAAATAGTTTTCCCATCCAATTGACAATTGAAAACAATGTAAGTGTCAAACAACGTGTCAAAAATCTGTGTAGAAATAGCAAAGTTCAATCGGTAAGAACCTTGTTGCATGTACACTATGGTGTACACTTTAGTTTACACTTTGCCATGTGAGATTACCCTATTGGACAATTTAAATTTCAAACCATTTTTCCATCGAAATAACACTTCTCAACAATGCAAGTGTCAAACAGAGTGTCGAAAATCAGTACACAAATAGTAAAGTTCAGCCGGTAAGAACCTTGCTACATATACACTATGGTGTACACTTTTGTTTACGCTTTGCCATGTGACATTACCCAACTGGATAGTTTAAATCTAAAATAGTTTTCCCATCCAATTGACACTTGACAACAATGCAAGTGTCAAACAACATGTCAAAAATCGATGTACCAGTTGCAAAGTTCAATCGATAAGAACCTTGCTACATGTACACTGTGGTGTGTTTACACTTTGCCATGTGATATGACACTTGATAACAATGCAAGAGTCAAACAATGTGTTGAAAATCAGTGTACAAACAGTAAAGATTCAATTTGTAAGAACCTTGCTACTTGTACACTATGGTGTACACTTTAGTTTACACTTTGCCACGTGACGTTATCCTGTTAGCAAATTTAAATTTCAAACAGTTTTCCCATCCAATTGACACTTGAAAACAATGTAAGTGTCAAACAACTTGTAAAAAATTAGTGTCAAATAGCAAAGTTCAATCGACAAGAGCCTTGGTACATGTACACTATGTTGTACCCACTTTAGTTTACACTTTGCCACGTGACGTTACACTGTTGAACAGCTTGAATTTCAAACAATTTTCCCATCCAATTGAGAACTGAGAACAATGCAAGTCAAACAACCTGCCAAAAATCAGTGTACAAATAGCAAAGTTCAATCGGTAAGCACCTTGCTACATGTACACTATGGTGTACACTTTATTTTACACTTTGCCAGTTGACACTACCCTGTTGGACAGTTTAAATTCCAAACAATTTTCCCATCCAATTGACCCTTGACAACAATTCATGTGTCAAACAACGTGTCAAAAATCTGTGTACAAATAGCAAAGTTCAATCGGTAAGAACTTTGCTACATGTACACTATGGCATACACTTTTCCACGTGACATTGCCCTATTGGACATTTTAAATTTCAAACAGTTTTCCCATCCATTTGACACTTGGCAACAATGCAAGTGTCAAATAATGTGTCAAAAATCGGTATACAAATTGCAAAGTTCATTCGGTAAGAACCTTGCTACGTGTGCACCGTGGTGTGTTTACACTTTACCCCATGATACCCTGTTAGACAGTATAAATTTCAAAGAGTTTTCCCATCCAATTGACACTTGACAACAATGCAAGTGTCAAACAATGTGTCAAAAATTGGTGTACAAATAATAAAGTTCAATCGGTAAGAACCTTGCTACATGTACACTATGGTGTACACTTTAGTTTACACTTTGTCATGTGACATTACCCTGTTGGACATTTTAAATTTCAGACGATTTTTCCATCCAAATGATGCTAGACAGCAATGCAAGTATCAAACATCGTGTCAAAAATCAGTGTACAAATAGCAAAGTTCATTCGGTAAGAAACTTGCTTCATGTACTCTGTGCTGTACACTTTAGTTTACACTTTACCACGTGACATTTTGATAGTTTAAATTTCAAACAATTTTCTCATCTAATTGACACTTGACAACAATGCAAGTGTCAAACAACGTGTTGAAAATCTGTGCACAAACAATAAAGTTCAATTTATAAGAACCTTGCTGCATGTCCACTGTGGTGTAACTTTTTGTTTACACTTTGCCATGTAACGTTACCATGTTGGAGAGTTTAAATTTCAAACAGAGTTCCCATCCAATTAACACTTGGCAACAATGCAAGTGTCAAACAACGTGTCAAAAATCTGTATACAAATAGCAAAGTTCAATCGGTAAGAACCTTAAGAAATGTATACTATGGTGTACACTTTAATTTACACTTTGCCACGTGACACTACCCCGATGGATAGTTTAAATTTCAAATAGTTTTTCCATCCAATCACACTTGACAACAATACAAGTATCACACGACGTGTCAAAAATTAGTGTACAAATAGCAAAGTTCAATCGGTAAGAACCTTGTTAAATGTACACTATGGTGTACACTTTAGTTTACACTTTGTTTGACAGTTTAAATTTCAAAATTTTTTCCCACCCTATTGACACTTGACAAGAATGTAAGTGTCAAACAAAGTGTCAAAATTCTGTGCTCAAATAGAAAAGTTCAATCGGTAATGACCTGGCTACATGTACACTATGGTGTACACTTTAGTTTTAACTTTGCCATGTGACATTACCCCTTGGACAGTTTAAATTTCAAATAGTTTTCCCATCCAATTGATAATTGACATCAATTCAAGTGTCAAACAACGTGTCAAAAATCGTGGTACCAATTGCGAAGTTCAATCGGTAAGAATCATGCTACATGTACACTATGGTGTACACTTTAGTTTACACTTTGCCAAGTGATATTACCGTGTTTAACAGTTTAAATTTCAAACTTTTTTCCCATCCAATTGACACTTGACAATAATGTAAATGTCAAACAACGTGTCAAAAATCTATGTACAAATAGCAAAGTTCAATCGATAAGAACCTTGCTACATGTACACTAGGGTGTACACTTTGCCACGTGAAATTACCCCACTGGACAGGTTAAGTTTCAAATAGTTTTCCCATCCAATCACACTTGACAACAATGCAAGTGTCATACGACGTGTCAAAATTAGTGTACAAATAGCAAAGTTCAATCGGTAAGAACCCTGCTACATGTACACTATGGTGTACACTTTTGTTTACACTTTGCCACGTGACATTACCCTGCTTGAAAGTTTAAATTTCAAACTTTTTCCCATCCAATTGACGCTTGAAAACAATGCAAAAGTGTCAAACAATGTGTCAAAAATCTTTGCACAAATAGAAAAGTTACAATTCAAGTGTCAAACAACGTGTCAAAATTCGTGGTACGAGTTGCAAAGTTCAATCGGTAAGAACCTTGCTACATGTACACTATGGTGTACACTTTAATTTACACTTTGTCAAGTGACATAACCCTGTTTGTCAGTGTACAAATAGCAAAGTTCAATCGGTTAGGTCCTTGCTACTGTACACTACGGTGTACACTTTAGTTTACACTTTGTCACGTGACACTATCCTACTGGACAATTCAAATTTCAAATAGTTTTTCCATCCAATGACACTTAACGGCAATGCAAGTGTCAAACAACGTGTCAAAAATCGGTGTACCAATTGCAAAGTTCAATCGGTAAAAACCTAGCTACAAGTACACTATGCTGTACACTTTCGTTTACACTTTGCCAAATGACATTAACATGTTGAACAGTTTAACTTTCAAACAGTTTTCCCATCCAATTGACACTTGACAACAATTCAAATGTCAAACGTGTCAAAAATCTGTGTATAAATAGCAAAGTTCAATCGGTAAGAACCTTGCTACATGTACTCTATGGTGTACACTTTAGTTTACACTTTACCACGTGACATTTTGATTGTTTAAATTTCAAACACTTTTCTCATCCAATTGACACTTGACAACAATGCAAGTGTAAAATAATGTGTCGAAAATCTGTGCACAAACAGTAAAGTTCAATTTATAAGAACCTTGCCGCATGTCAACTGTGTTGTACACTTTTTATTTACACTTTGCCACGTGACGTTACCCTGTTGGAGAGTTTAAATTTCAAACAGAGTTCCCATCCAATTGATACTTGGTAACAATGTAAATGTCAAACAACGTGTCAAAAATCTGTGTACAAATAGCAAAGTTCAATCGATAAGAACCTTGCTACATGTACACTAGGGTGTACACTTTGCCACATGAAATTACCCCACTGGACAGGTCAAATTTCAAATAGTTTCTCCATCCAATCACACTTGACAACAATGCAAGTGTCATACGACGTGTCAAAATTAGTGTACAAATAGCAAAGTTCAATCGGTAAGAACCCTGCTACATGTACACTATGGTGTACACTTTTGTTTACACTTTGCCACGTGACATTACCCTGTCTGAAAGTTTAAATTTCAAACTTTTTTCCATCCAATTGACACTTGAAAACAATGTAAGTGTCAAACAATGTGTCAAAAATCTTTGCACAAATAGAAAATTTCAACCGGTAATGACCTTGCTACATGTACACTATGTTGTACACTTTAGTTCTCACTTTGCCATATGACATTACCCTGTTGGACAATTTAAATTTCAAATACTTTTCCCATCCAAATTGACACTTGACAACAATTCAAGTGTCAAACAACGTGTCAAAAATTGTGGTACCAATTGCAAAGTTCAATCGGTAAGAACCTTGCTACATGTACACCATGGTGTACACTTTAATTTACACTTTGCCAAGTGACATAACCCTGTTTGACAGTTTAAATTTCAAACTTTTTTCCCATCCAATTGATGCTTGACAACAATCCAAGTATAAAACAACGTGTTGAAAATTAGTGTACAAATAGCAAAGTTCAATCGGTTAGGTCCTTGCTACTGTACAGTACGATGTACACTTTAGTTTACACTTTGTCACGTGACACTATCCTACTGGACAGTTTAAATTTCAAACAGTTTTACCATCCAATGACACTTGACGGCAATGCAAGTGTCAAACAACGTGTCAAAAATCGGTGTACCAATTGTAAAGTTCAATCGGTAAGAACCTTGCTACAAGTACACTATGGTGTACACTTTAGTTTACACTTTGCCTAATGAAATTACCATGTTGGACAGTTTAACTTTCAAACAGTTTTCCCATCCAATTGACACTTGACAACAATGCAAATGTTAAACGTGTCAAAAATCTGTGTACAAATAGCAAAGTTCAATCGGTAAGAACCTTGCTACATGTACTCTATGGTGTACACTTTAGTTCACACTTTACCACATGACATTTTGATAGTTTAAATTTCAAATAGTTTTCTCTTCCAATTGACACTTGACAACAATGCAAGTGTCAAACAATGTGTCGAAAATCTGTGCACAAACAGTAAAGTTCAATTTATAAGAACCTTGCTGCATGTCCACTGTGGTGTACACTTTTTGTTTACACGTTGCCACGTGACGTTACCCTGTTGGAGAGTTTAAATTTTAAATAGAGTTCCCATCCAATTGACACTTGGTAACAATGCAAGTGTCAAACAACGTGTCAAAAATCTATGTACAAATAGCAAAGTTCAATCGGTAAGAACCTTGATAAATGTATACTATGGTGCACACTTTAATTTACACTTTGCCACCTGACACTACCCCGATGGATAGTTTAAATTTCAAATAGTTTTTCTATCCAATCACACTTGACAACAATGCAAGTGTCATACGACGTGTCAAAAATTAGTATACAAATAGCAAAGTTCAATCGGTAAGAACCTTGCTAAATATACACTATGGTGTACGCTTTAGTTTACACTTTGCCACGTGACATTACCCAGTTTGACAGTTTAAATTTCAAAAATTTTTCCCATCCAATTGACACTTGACAAGAATGTAAGTGTCAAACAAAGTGTCAAAATTCTGTGCTCAAATAGAAAAGTTCAATCGGTAATGACCTGGCTACATGTACACTATGGTGTACACTTTAGTTTTAACTTTGCCATGTGACATGACCCCTTGGACAGTTTAAATTTCATATAGTTTTTCCATCCAATTGACAATTGACATCAATTCAAGTGTCAAACAACGTGTCAAAAATCGTCGTACCAATTGCAAAGTTCAATCGGTAAGAATTATGCTTCATGTACATTATGGTGTACACTTTAGTTTACACTTTGCCAAGTGATAATACCCTGTTTAATAGTTTCAATTTCAAACTTTTTTCCCATCCAATTGACACTTGACAACAATGTAAATGCGAAACAACGTGTCAAAAATCTGCGTACAAATAGCAAAGTTCAATCGATAAGATCCTTGCTAATGTACACTAGGGTGTACACTTTGCCACGTGAAATTACCCCACTGGACAGGTTAAATTTCAAATAGTTTTCCCATCCAATCACACTTGACAACAATGCAAGTGTCATACGACATGTCAAAATCAGTGTACAAATAGCAAAGTTCAATCGATAAGAACCCTGCTACATGTACACTATGGTGTACACTTTTGTTTTCACTTTGCCACGTGACATTACCCTGTTTGACAGTTTAAATTTCAATATTTTTTCCCATCCAATTGACACTTGAAAACAATGCAAGTGTCAAAAATCTGTGCACAAATAGAAAAGTTCAATGGGTAATGACCTTGCTACATGTACACTATGTTGTACACTTTTGTTTTCATTTTGCCATGTGACATTACTCTGTTGGACAATTTAAATTTCACATAGTTTTCCCATCCAATTGACACTTGCCAACAATTCAAGTTTCAAACAACGTGTCAAAAATCATGGTACAAATTGCAAAGTTCAATCGGTAAGAACCTTGCTACATGTACACTATGGTGTACACTTTAATTTACACTTTGCCAAGTGACATAACCCTGTTTGACAGTTTAAATTTCAAACTTTTTTCCCATCCAATTGACGCTTGACAACAATCCAAGTGTAAAACAACGTGTCGAAAATCAGTATACAAATAGCAAAGTTCAATCGGTTATGTCCTTGCTACTGTACACTACGGTGTACACTTTAGTTTACACTTTGTCACGTGACACTATCCTATTGGACAGTTTAAATTTCAAATAATTTTCCCATCCAATGACACTTGACGGCAATGCAAGTGTCAAACAACGTGTCAAAAATCAGTGTACCAATTGCAAAGTTCAATCGGTAAGAACCTTGCTACAAGTACACTATGGTGTACACTTTTGTTTACACTTTGCCAAATGACATTACCACTTTGGACAGTTTAACTTTCAAGCAGTTTTCCCATCCAATTGACACTTGACAACAATGCAAATGTCAAACGTGTCAAAAATCTGTGTACAAATAGCAAAGTTCAATCGGTAAGAACCTTGCTACATGTACTCTTTGGAGTACTCTTTAGTTTACACTTTACCACGTGACATTTTGATAGTTTAAATTTCTAACAGTTTTCTCATCGAATTGACACTTGACAACAATGCAAGTGTCAAACAATGTGTTGAAAATCTGTGCACAAACAGTAAAGTTCAATTTATAAGAACCTTGCTGCATGTCCACTGTGGTGTACACTTTTTGTTTACACTTTGCCACGTGACGTTACCCTGTTGGAGAGTTTAAATTTTAAACAGAGTTCCCATCCAATTGACACTTGGCAACAATGCAAGTGTCAAACAACGTGTCAAAAATCTGTATACAAATAGCAAAGTTCAATCGGTAAGAACCTTGATAAATGTATACTATGGTGTACACTTTAATTTACACTTTGTCACCTGACACTACCCCGATGGATAGTTTAAATTTCAAATAGTTTTTCCATCCAATCACACTTGACAACAATGCAAGTATCATACGACGTGTCAAAAATTAGTGTACAAATAGCAAAGTTCAATCGGTAAGAACCTTGCTAAATGTACACTATGGTGTACGCTGTAGTTTACACTTTGCCACGTGACATTACCCAGTTTGACAGTTTAAATTTCAAAATTTTTTCCCATCCAATTGACACTTGACAAGAATGTAAGTGTCAAACAAAGTGTTAAAAATCTGTGCTCAAATAGAAAAGTTCAATCGGTAATGACCTGGCTACGTGTACACTATGGTGTACACTTTAGTTTTAACTTTGCCATGTGACATTACCCCTTGGACAGCTTAAATTTCAAATATTTTTCCCATCCAATTGACAATTGACATCAATTCAAGTGTCAAACAACGTGTCAAAAATCTTGGTACTAATTGCAAAGTTCAGTCGGTAAGAATCATGCTACATGTACACTATGGTGTACACTTTAGTTTACACTTTGCCAAATGATATTACCCTGTTTAACAGTTTAAATTTAAAACTTTTTTCCCATCCAATTGACACTTGACAACAATGTAAATGCCAAACAACGTGTCAAAAATCTGTGTACAAATAGCAAAGTTCAATCGATAAGATCCTTGCTACATGTACACTAGGGTGTACACTTTGCCACGTGAAATTACCCCACTGGACAGGTTAAATTTCAAATAATTTTCCCATCCAATCACACTTGACAACAATGCAAGTGTCATACGACGTGTCAAAATCAGTGTACAAATAGCAAAGTTCAATCGGTAAGAACCCTGCTACATGTACACTATGGTGTACACTTTTGTTTACACATTGCCACGTGGCATTACCCTGTTTGACAGTTTAAATTTCAAACTTTTTTTCCATCCAATTGACACTTGAAAACAATGCAAGTGTCAAACATGTAAGTATTATGCCCTAGGTCCAATCGACTTTGGACATAAATACTTTTATATATAATTAATGCAATTAAATGGCAGATCT
>NW_019247483.1:739-1415 GCF_002742605.1 Olea europaea var. sylvestris | reverse complement strand
GAAATGTAGCGACCGTTTTGGATTGAACTCAAGACTTCTTCGTGACGTATGAGGGATGTCGACGATTTTTCAAAAGAATTAGCACTCGCATATTTGGAACGCTTGGATATTCGGCGTACGAAGAATTGAGCGTAACTTTTGCACACGGTGTCCGTTTCGGGCCCATAAGTACTTTCTGGAAATGTAGCGATCATTTTGGATTGAACTCACAACTTCTCCTTGACGTATGAGGGATTTTAGCGATTTTTCGAAAGAATGAGCACTTGCATATTTGGAACTCTTGGATAGTCAGCGTACGAAGAATTCAGCGTCACTTTTGCACACGGTGTCCGTTTCGGGCCCATAAGTACTTTTTGGAAATGTAGCGACCGTTTTGGATTGAACTTAAGACTTCCTCATGACGTATGAGGGATTTCGGCCATTTTTGGAAAGAATGAGCGCTTGCATATTTGGAACGCTTGGATAGTCGACCTACGAAGAATTGAGCGTAACTTTTGCACACGGTGTCCGTTTCGGGCCCATATGTACTTTTTGGAAATGTAGCGATCATTTGGATTGAACTCACAACTTCATCGTGACGTATGAGGGATTTTGGCGATTTTTCGAAAGAATGAGCACTTGCATATTTGGAACGCTTGGATAGTCGGCGTACGAAGAATTCAGCGTAACTTTTGCA
>NW_019247483.1:0-343 GCF_002742605.1 Olea europaea var. sylvestris | reverse complement strand
CACGGTGTCCGTTTCGGGCCCATAAGTACTTTTCGGAAATGTAGCGACCGTTTTGGATTGAACTCACGACTTTGTCGTGACGTATGAGTGATTTCGGCCATTTTTTGAAAGAATGAGCGCATGCATATTTGGAATGCTTGGATACTCGGCGTATGAAGAATTGAGCGTAAATTTTGCCCACGGTCTCCGTTTCGGGCCCATAAGTATTTTTTTGGAAATGTTGCGACCGTTTTGGATTGAACTCAAGACTTCTTCGTGATGTATGAGGGATTTTGGCGATTTTTCGAAAGAATGAGCGCTTGCATATTTGGAACGCTTGGATAGACGGCGTACGAAGAATTGA
>NW_019247482.1:0-1415 GCF_002742605.1 Olea europaea var. sylvestris | reverse complement strand
GAATTGCTAGTCTAATTCGATTTGAATCGAGCCAGGGAAAACTGGTTTTTGATTTCATGATAACTTCGGGTTTGTTTGTTTTTGCCGAATTGTTAGTCTAATTCGATTGGACTCGAGCCAATGAAACGTGGGTTTTGATTTCATCATAACTTTGGGTTTATTCATTTTTTTTCGAATTGCTCGCCTAATTCGATTGGAATCGAGCCAATGAAAAGTGATTTTTTATTTCATGATAACTTCGAGTTTTTTCACTTTTGGCGAATTGCTAATTGAAATCGATTGGAATCGAGCCAACGAAAAGTGGTTTTTTATTTCATGATAACTTCGGGTTTGTTCGTTTTTGGCGAATTTCTCGTCTAATTCGATTTGAATCGGGCCAATGAAAAGTAGTTTTTGATTTCATGATAACTTTAGGTTTGTTCTTTTTGGCGAATTGCTAGTCCAATTCGATTGGAATCGAGCCAAAGAAAAATGGTTTTTGATTTCATGTTAACTTTGGGTTTTTTACTTTTCGGCAAACTGCTAGTCTAATTCGATTAGAATCGGGCCAAGGAAAAGGGGTTTTTGGTTTCAAGATAACTTCCAGTTTGCTCTTTTTGGCGAATTACAAGTCTTATTCGATTGAGATAGAGCTAACGAAAAGTGGTTTTTGATTTCATGATAACTTCGGGTTTGTTGGTTTTGGCGAATTGCTAGTCCAATTCTATTGGAATCGAGCTTAAGAAAAGTGGTATTTGATTTCATGATAACTTTAGGTTTATTCATTTTTGGCGAATTCCTAGTCTAATTTGATTGGAATCGAGCCAAGGAAAAGTGGTTTTCAATTTCATGATAACTTTAGGTTTTTTCATTTTTGACAAATTGGTCATCTAATTCGCTTTGAATCAGGCCAATGATAAGTGGTTTTTGATTTCATGATAACTTCAGGTTTGCTCTTTTTTACAAATTGCTAGTCTAATTTGATTAGAATCGAGCCAAGGAAAAGTGGTTTTTGATTTCATGGTAACTTCGGCTTTGTTCATTTTTGGCGTATGGCTTGTCAAATTCGATTGGAATCGAGCCAAGAAAAAGTAGTTTTTGATTTCATGATAACTTCGGGTTTGTTCGTTTTAGGCGAATTGCTAGTCCAATTTGATTGGAATCAAGCTAACGAAAAGTGGTTTTTGTATCATGTTAACTTCGAGTTTTTTACTTTTTGGCGAATTGCTAGTCTAATTCGATTAGAGTTGGGGCAAGGAAAAGTGGTTTTTGATTTCAAGATAACTTCAGTTTTGTTCTTTTTGGCGAATTACAAGTCTAATTCGATTGGGATCGAGCTAACGAAAAATGCTTTTTGATTTCATGATAACTTAGGGTTCATTCGTTTTTGGCGAACGGCTCGTCTAATTTGATTGGAATCAAGCCAAGGAAAAGTG
>NW_019247481.1:0-1415 GCF_002742605.1 Olea europaea var. sylvestris | reverse complement strand
TTTGTAAAAGGTCTTGTGGTGAAAATTATGTCTCTCTCTCACTTTAGGTAGATGACATGCTTCTAGCATGACTAAAGAGAATTCCAGATTATAAAGTAAAAACTCAAATCAAAATTTGAAAAGAAAGATTTAGAGCAGGCAAAGAGGATTTTTGGTATGGATATACGTAGAGATAAAGTTAACAATACTATTTTTAAATCAACATAATTTTATCACATAAATACTTAAGAAATTCTCTATGATTGATGCAAAACATCTTTTTGTACCACTAGGAAGCCTTTATAAACTATTAAATGAACAATCGCTTAAACCACAAGAAGAGTTTAATGATATTGCAAAAATTCCTTGTGCAAATGCAGTTACATTGGGATGCTATGAAGTGGTTACATAAATGGAACTTAATGTTTAGGCTAAAAGTTTATTTAGTATAAAGAGGGGTAATTTAGAGGGATATACAGATTCAGACTTTGCACATGAGGTGGAAAAATGGATATCAACTTCAGCTTACACATTTACTGTTGGATTTCATGCGCAATAATAAAGAGATGAAAAAGAGAAATCAATACAAGTATTTACGTGATTCGGCGATGTGCTTACTAGTTAAGCAAATATATTTTTATTCAGTGTGAATAATAAGGTTACATCATCAGTATTTATACTAACTCTAGCCCAAGTCCATAAAGACTTTAGTGTCCGTACAAGAAAATACTCCTGTATGTACTGCCCTTCGCTCCACTTCATTTGGTGTGCTACGCTCCCCCACTCCACTCTGCTCTAGTGTTAGCCTATTTGATCCATTAAACCTATGTTCCATTTTATATGAGCTACAAACACAATATTAACCTTGTATAATGGTTGTGTAAGCTGGAAGTCGCAGCTCCAATAAATAGTTGCTCTGTCCTCTACCGAGACAGATTATATTGCTGCATGTGATGCAACTAAAGATGGTCCATGACTAAGGGGTTTGTTAAATGAATTTGGTCTCATGGATAAGGAGGTTATGATCTTCACAGATAATTAGAGTGCAATTCATCTAAACTAGATCCTATGCTTTATGATAGATCTAAGCACATAGATGTAAAATTTCATTTATCCCCATAGACATGGGAACAAAAGTTGTTCCTATTATTAAGTTTGGATATTGTCTAACTTTTTAAATATAAATTCTGGTTAATTTTTCCTTATTTTCATTTTGCAGATACATTAGTGAAGCACATGAAATCGAAGTTGATGGTATTGTTCAAAATCAATATTGGTGTAGCCAGATTTCATAGCAAGGTGGCAACTGTGGAAGTTTCTATTTCACTCTTGTAACCTATAAGAGAAAATTTGTTTTTCAAAGATACCACTTTGTAAAATAGCAACTTTACTTAAGATGGTGACACGTGGAGAGGTATTGGATTAAGGAGCTGCTT
>NW_019247480.1:0-1415 GCF_002742605.1 Olea europaea var. sylvestris | reverse complement strand
TCGGCATTCGAAGAATTGAGCGTAACTTTTACACACGGTGTCCGTTTTGGGCCCATAAGTACTTTTCGAAAATGTAACGACCATTTTGGATTGAACTCACCACTTTGACGTGACGTATGAGGGATTTCAGACATTTTTCTTTCGAACAACGAGCACTTACATATTTGGATTGTCGGCGTTCGAAGAATTGAGTGTAACTTTTGCACACGGTTTTCGTTTTGGGCCCATAAGTATGTTATGGAGATTTAGGGACCATTTTGGATTGAACTCATAGCTTTGTCATGATGTTGAGGGATTTCAGGCATTTTTTTCGAAGAACGAGCACTTGTACATTTGGATTGCCGACGTTCGAAGAATTGAGTGTAACTTTTACTCACGGTTTTCACTTTGGGCCCAAAAGTACTTTTCGAAAATGTAACGACCGTTTTGGATTAAACTCACGGCATCGTCATAATGTAAGAGCGATTTCAGTGATTTTTTTCGAAGAACGAGCACTTGCATATTTGGATTGTTGGCATTAGAAGAATTGAGCACAACTTTTGCACACGGTTTCCGTTTTGGGCCCATAAGTACTTTTTTGAAATGTAGCGATCGTTTTGGATTGAACTCACAGCATTGTTGTGACGTAAGAGGGATTTCGACCCTTTGTTTTTCGAAGAACGAGCACTTGCATATTTAGATTGTTGACGATCGAAGAATTGAGCGTAACTTTTGCACACAGTGTCCGTTTTAGGCCCATAAGTACTTTTCAGAAATGCAGCGACCATTTTGGATTGAACTCACGGCATGATCGTGACGTAAGAGAGATTTCGATCATTTGTTTTTCGAAGAACGAGCACTTGCATATTTGGATTGTTCGCGTTCGAAGAGTTGAGAGTAACTTTTGCACATGGTGTTCGTTTTGGGCGTATAAGTACTTTTCGAAAATGTAGCGACGATTTTGGATTGAACTCACTGCTTTGCCGTGACGTATGAGGGATTTCGGGCATTTTTTTGAAGAATGAGCACTTGCATATTTGGATTATCAGCGTTCGAAGAATTGAGCTTAACTTTTGTACACGGTGTCCATTTTGGACCCGTAAGTAGTTTTCGAAAATGTACCGATAGTCTTGGATTGAACTCACAGCATCGTCGTGATGTAAGAGGGATTTTGGCCATTTGTTTTTGGAAGAACGAGCACTTGCATATTTAGATTGTTGACGTTCGAAAAATTGAGCGTAACTTTTGCACACGGTGTCCGTTTTGAGCCTAAAGCACTTTTCGGAAATGTAGCGACCGTTTTGGATTAAACTCACAGCTTTGCCGTGACGTATGAGGGATTTTTGGCATTTTTTTCGATGGACGAGCACTTGCATACTTGGATTGTTGGTATTCGAAGAATTGAGCTAACTTTTAGACACGATGTCCATTTTGGG
>NW_019247479.1:0-1415 GCF_002742605.1 Olea europaea var. sylvestris | reverse complement strand
CGGGAATGATTCAATTTCTTCCCACTTTCCATGGACTTGAAAATGAACACCCATACATGCATATTAGGGAATTTGAGAAGGTGATTGCAACCTTCCGCAGCCAACATGGTACAATGGATGCACTCATACTCAAATTTTTCTGGTTTCAATTAAAGAAAGAGCAAAATGCTTGCTGTGTTCATTGAGACCATGTTCAATTGGGATTTGGGCTAAAATGACTCAGGTCTTTTTCAGCAAATACTTTCCCCATCATAAGACTAGTGCACTGAAGAAACAAATTTCTTCATTTGCCCGAAAGGATAGTGAGACCTTACATCAAGATTGGGAAAGATACAAAGAGTTGCAAGCCCTTTGTCCCTACCATGGTTATGATTTGTGAGTTATTTTTATGAAGGACTAACATCTAGGTAGCGTCAATTTGTTGAGATGATGTGTAATGGTGACTTCTTCTAAAAAGATCCAAATGAGGCCAAAGAGTACTTAGATGACTTAGCTAAAAAAGCTCACACTTGGATTGGACCTAGCACCACTGAAAGTACTAATAAGTCACGACCCATAGAAAACCCTACTAGCACAGGTATTTATCATCTTAGGGAGGAGGATAGTCTTAGAGCCAAAGTAGAAGCCTTCACTTCAAAACTTGAAATCCTATGTGCTAACGACTCGAAGCCTACACAAACTGTCGCCTGAGATGGCGAAATCATCTTAATCTCAGCTGGAAATCTAAAAACCAGCAACCTGTCCAGCCCAATAGAGCTTACACTACACCTTCATATCAACCCACATATTCTAAGAATTCTTTAGAGGACACTCTACACGTTTTTATGGAGGCACAAGGTAAAACCAATCAGAAACAATATCCACAACATAAATGAAACACGTCAACAGTAGAATGTGGAAAATATCCAGCACAAGCGCAACTAAATCCTATGGGACTACACATGGCACAAACTTTAGGCTTAAAAGAAAACAACCTTGATGATGTAAATGCCATAACTGCTCGGTCTGGAATGGTTATAGAACCGATTCCCCAACCTAGGAAAGAAGAGAAGGACCTTAGTGATTTAGAAAAGAGTAGTCATAGATAAGAGGTAGTGGACAACCCAGCTAGAGTGCCCTTCCCCTAAGCTCTCAAGCCTACCCCGAAAGCTACTAGTCAACACAATGAGATCTTAGAAAACCTTAAACAAGTAAAAATCAATCTACCTCTCTTGTATGTGATTTCTCAGGTTCCTACATATGCTAAAGTCCTCAAAGACTTGTGCATTGTGAAGAGAAAACACTATGTCAAGAAAGCTATTTTCTTGACTGAGCAAGTGAGTGCTGTGATTAAGCAAAAGATCCCGCACAAGTATAAAGACCCTGGTTGTCCTACCATTTCTAGTGTAATCTAGAACTAGGATTTTGCACAAGCC
>NW_019247478.1:0-1415 GCF_002742605.1 Olea europaea var. sylvestris | reverse complement strand
AGATAGTAATTGAACTTGATGAAGAA
The DNA here is from genome assembly GCF_002742605.1 of Olea europaea var. sylvestris. NCBI lineage: Eukaryota > Viridiplantae > Streptophyta > Magnoliopsida > Lamiales > Oleaceae > Olea > Olea europaea. The sequence continues at coordinate 1,389 of NW_019247478.1, read as the reverse complement.
GAAGAGCCTAAAGAAGGGAATGATCCTGAGCCCGAGCCACAGGTTGAGATGGACATAGAATCTGGACCTGAGGCGGAAGACTCCTCTGGAGATGAGGCTCCACCAAAGAAGACTCGTAGACCTTATAGGGATTAGATTTAAATCCTTGTAACAACTTCCTTTATGTCAAGAAATAAAACTTTATCTTCTCTGTTAGAATTCGAAGTATGAAACTAATAAGAACCATATGTTTTGTCTAAAGGAAAATGACACGCGCAAACCAAACCAACTTGATAAGAGATCTCTTCCAAGCCGTCCAAGACCTTGGCAGGCAAAACCCGAACCAGGCGCAACCCCTACCACTAGCTCCTAATGCTCCTCCTACCCATGCTTCAGTGGTCGAGCAATTTAGAAGACACAAGCCCCCTACCTTCAATGGAGTAGCTGATCTACTTGCAGCCGAGGAGTGGCTTCGCAAGTTGGAGAGAATATTTCGATTAATAGGGTGCACGGATGCCCAAAAGGTCTAGTGTGCTGAGTTTATGTTCTCCATGATGCAAGCCACTGGTGGGACTCGATATCGAGGACGAGAACCCCAGAGCAACAAGCGAAATTGACTTGAGAGAGATTTAAAGAGGAAGTAATGGACAAGTACTTCGCATAGTCTTTGAGGGATCACAAAGAAAGTGAATTTCTCCAACTCAAGAAAGGACTATGTCCCTGACTGAGTATGAAAGGAAGTTTGACCAACTTTCAAGGTATGCTCCACATCTGGTAGATACGGAGGACAAGAAAGTTAGGAAGTTTGAACAAGGGTTGAACCCAGATATAAGCATGATACTTATATCCCATCGTTTTACCTTATACCGTGAAATGCTGGAAAGAGTTCATGCTATCTAGTACCAGAAGACTAGCACCGAGCAACATAGTCAATTGTTCAATCAACCGGACAATGGCAGTATGGGTAAAAGGAAGTGGAATGGCTAGGACAAGTGAAAGGGCAAGTGGCACAACAAGAAAGCTAATGGCAGAGCCAATGCCAACAAGAGCATTGTGCCAGTTATAGAGCCATGTCCTAAGTGTGGAAAGATGCATCGTGCCGTGTGTTTGGAATAGAAGAATGTCTATTTCAGATGTGGCAAGCTAGGGCATATTTTTAAGGATTGCCCCACATTTACCCTGAAGAAGGATGATAACAATGACTAGAACCAGAAAGGGAGAGCACGAGTTTTTGTAATGACTCACAAAGATGCAGAGGAAAACTTGAACGTCATAGTAGGTACTTTATTGATAGCCAATACGCCTGCTTATGTATTATTTGATTCAAGAGCCACACACTCCTTTGTATCGACAACTTTTATGGCTAAATCTAGTATTACCTATGATAAGTCGGAAGGTACATTAGAGGTT
>NW_019247477.1:0-1416 GCF_002742605.1 Olea europaea var. sylvestris | reverse complement strand
TTCCACCTGCAACATCATCCATTTTCACATTTGTTTTTCTGAAAATACAAAAAGAAAAATAAAGGCCGGCCGGTCTAAATAGGCTGCCCGGTCGAGCCAAGTGGAGCCATTTATAGGGGTCCAAGTGGCCCGACCAACCTTTACACTTTTAATTCCATCCATCCAACATGAATAAATTGTTGGGAATCTATTTAAACGTGCACAGTGTAAATAAAACAATTTTCAATTCCCACTAGAATTTATCTTTGTGTTTGGATAGAAATTGTGATAAAAAATCGTACCTTTAAAACTTCTGCAAACCTTTTGCCATTCTTTTCGTTTCAGCAACTTCGATCTGTCACTCACAGCTGTCTAATTGTCCAAATTCAATGGTGATCCACATAGAGGTCAAGATTGCAGGATTAGAGTTTTCTTCTTGTGCTAGCATGAATAATGAATTCTCTACAGATTTGAAAACCCTAGTCATATTTATATAAGCCAAACAGGCTTGGCCTGACCCGGTCCAAATTAATTAATTCAGACTTATAAATAAACAACCCAATTAATTAATTTATCAAACGCTTGTTAAATTAATTAATGACAAATCACAATCTTCCAGTTCTCTTTTTATGTGCGACCCATCAGGTTCCCGATCACGATGCCTAACGACATGAAATATTATTTTGATTTAATCAAAATTGATAAATTAAAACACCCTTTTAATTTATCACAAATTCACACTCGCCGTCCCTAATTGACATCTAGTAATGTGTCAATGCAATACATGTGACGGGAAATGTCACATGGTATGACAAAATCATACTCGTTCGTTTACCGTGAAACTATAATCCCTTCGTTAATATGATCCGATCAATTACGAGATATGAAAATGTGTCAATCTCAATTATCGATCATATCTTTCACTCCACTTTTAAGTCAATATAAGTCGAAACTCCTTTTCGACTTATGAGTACACCTTGACCAAGGATTTCGTTATCGACTTAATTGAATGAAACACAGATTATAATCTCTTATAGATCTAAGAGTAACGAATCATCTATTGGTCATTCACAACTTTCATACGATTTTTGACATACCCGAACGATGTTGTATTAGCGGCCCTTGGCGTAGCAACATCTAACACTACTAAAGTATGACTGTTCTAATATAAAGTACCATAACGACCTCAAGTTGAAGGATCAATTTCACTACCGAACGTTAGAGATTAACCACTGACACTCAAATAGTTATCCATGTAGAATCTCTCGGTAGGTCTCCAATGTTTTATTCTATAACAAAACATCCACGTGTTCATTCAAGTGTCACTACATTTTAACCTGTGAGATCAGCTACTTACTTCATAAGTAAGAGATGCCACATGTGATGGTCTATCCATAATAACGATATTCGTATCTCGTTATTACTTACAACCACGGA
>NW_019247476.1:0-1416 GCF_002742605.1 Olea europaea var. sylvestris | reverse complement strand
ATTACACCCGGGGCGATTTTTGTTCCCGATCAACCAGTCAAATTTTAGCCAATTCTGACACAGTCGAGAAAAATGACGAAATAGCCCCCGGCGCGATCTTTATTTCTGATCAAACTGTCAAATTTCAGCCAATTTCGACACAGTCGAGAAAAATGACGAAATTGACCCCGGCGCGGTTTTTGATTCCGATCAACCGGTCAAATTTTAGCCAATTCCAACACAGTCACGAAAAAAGAAAAAATTGCCCCCGGCGCGATTTTTGTTTCCGATCAACCTGTCAAATTTTAGCCAATTCCGACACAGTCTCGAAAAATGACGAAATTGCCTCGGCGCGATTTTTGTTTCCGATCAACCAGTCAAATTTCAGCCCATTCCGACACCGTCGCGAAAAAAGACGAAATAGCCCCCGGCGCGATCTTGTTTCCGATCAACCAGCCAAATTTCAGCCCAATCGGACACCGTCACGAAAAATGACGAAATTGCCCCCGGCACGATTTTTGTTTCCGATCAACCTGTCAAATTTTAGCCAATTCCGACACAGTCTCGAAAAATGACGAAATTGCCTCGGCGCGATTTTTGTTTCCGATCAACCAGTCAAATTTCAGCCCATTCCGACACCGTCGCGAAAAAAGACGAAATAGCCCCCGGCGCGATCTTGTTTCCGATCAACCAGCCAAATTTCAGCCCAATCGGACACCGTCACGAAAAATGACGAAATTGCCCCCGGCGGGATTTTTATTTCCGATCAAACCGCCAAATTTCATTCAATTCCGACACGGTCGAGAAAAATGGCGAAATTGCACCCGGCGCGATTTTTATTTCCGATCAACCCGTCAAATTTTAGCCAATTCCAACACAGTCGCGAAAATTGACGAAATTACACTTGGCGCGATTTTTGTTTCCGATCAACCTGTCAAATTTGATCCCATTCCAACGCAGTCGCGAAAAATGACGAAATTATCCCCGGCGCGATTTTTTGTTCTCGATCTACCTGTCAAATTTGAGCCCATTCCGGCACAGTCTAGAAAAATGACGAAATTGCCCTCGGCGCGATTTTTATTTCCGATCAAACTGCCAAATTTAAGCCAATTCCGACACAGTCGAGAAAAATGACGAAATTACACCCGGCGCGATTTTTGTTTCCGATCAACCAGTCAAATTTTAGCCAATTCCGACACAGTCGCCAAAAATGACGAAATTACACCCGGCGCAATTTTTGTTCCCGATCAACAAGTCAAATTTTAGCCCATTCCGACAAAGTCGAGAAAAATGACGAAATTGCTCCCGGCGCGATTTTTATTTCCGATCAAACTGTCAAATTTCAGCCGATTCTGACGCGGTCGAGAAAAATGACGAAATTGCCCCGGCGCGATTTTTGTTTCCGATCAACCAGTCAAATTTTAGCCAATTCCGACA
>NW_019247475.1:0-1416 GCF_002742605.1 Olea europaea var. sylvestris | reverse complement strand
CACACGGTGTCCGTTTTGGGCCCATAAGTACTTTTTAGAAATGTAGCGACCCTTTTGGATTGAGCTCACAACTTCGTCGTGACATCTGAGGGATTTCGGCCATTTTTCGAAAGAACGAGCTATTGCATATTTGAAACGCTTGAAGAGTCGACGTAACAAGAATTGAGCATAACTTGTGCACACGGTGTCCGTTTTGGGCCCATAAGTACTTTTTGGAAATGTAGCGACCCTTTTGGATTGAACTCACCACTTCGTCGTGACGTATGAGGGCTTTCGGCCATTTTTCGAAAGAACGAGCACTTGTATATTTGGAACGCTTGGAGAGTCGACGTAACAAGAATTGAGCATAACTTGTGCACACGGTGTCCGTTTTGGGCCCATAAGTTCTTTTTGGAAATGTAGCGCCCCTTTTGGATTGAACTCCCCACTTCGTCGTGACGTATGAGGGCTTTCGGCCATTTTTCGAAAGAACGAGCACTTGTATATTTGGAACGCTTGGAGAGTCGACGTAACAAGAATTGAGCATAACTTGTGCACACGGTGTCCGTTTTGGGCCCATAAGTTCTTTTTGGAAATGTAGCGCCCCTTTTGGATTGAACTCCCCACTTCGTCGTGACGTATGAGGGCTTTCGGCCATTTTTCGAAAGAACGAGCACTTGTATATTTGGAACGCTTGGAGAGTGGGCGTAAGAAGAATTGAGCGTAACTTTTGCACACGGTGTCCGTTTTGGGCCCATAAGTACCTTTCGGAAATGTAGCGACCCTTTTTGATTGAACTCACCAATTCATCGTGACGTATAGGGGATTTTGGCCATTTTTCAAAAGAACGAGCACTTGCATATTTGGAACGCTTGGAGAGTCGGCGTAAGAAGAATTGAGCGTAACTTTTGCACACGGTGTCCGTTTTGGGCCCATAAGTACTTTTTGGAAATGTAGCGACCCTTTTGGATTGAACTCACCACTTCGTCGTGACGTATGAGGGATTTCGGCCATTTTTCAAAAGAACGAGCACTTGCATATTTGGAACGCTTGTAGAGTCGGCGTAACGAGAATTGAGCGTAACTTTTACACACGGTGTCCATTTTGGGCCCATAAGTAATTTTTGGAAATGTAGCGACCCTTTTGGATTGAGCTCACCTCTTCGTCGTGACGTATGAGAGATTTCAGCCATTTTTCAAAGAACGAGCACTTGCATATTTGGAACGCTTGGAGAGTCGGCGTAAGAAGAATTGAGCGTAACTTTTGCACACGGTGTCCGTTTTGGGCCCATAAGTACTTTTCGGAAATGTACCGACCCTTTTTGATTGAACTCACCAGTTCGTCGTGACGTATAAGGGATTTCGGCCATTTTTCGAAAGAACGAGCACTTACATATTTGGAACGCTTGGAGAGTCGGCGTAAGAAGAATTGAGCGTA
>NW_019247474.1:0-1416 GCF_002742605.1 Olea europaea var. sylvestris | reverse complement strand
GGATTGTCAGCGTACGAAGAATTGAGAGTAACTTTTGCACACGGTGTCCGTTTTGGGACCATAAGTACTTTTTGGAAATGTAGGGACCGTTTTGGATTGAACTCTCCACTTCGTCGTGATTTATGAGGGATTTCGGCCATTTTTCGAAAGTGTGAGCACTTGCATATTTGGAATGCTTGGATTGTCGGCGTATGAAGAGTTGAGCGTAACTTTTGCACCCGGTGTTCGTTTCGGGCCCGTAAGTAGTTTTTGGAAATGTAGCGACCGTTTTGGAATGAACTCACCACTTCGCCGTGACGTATGAGGGATTTCGACCATTTTTCGAAAGAGTGAGCACTTGCATATTTGGAACGCTTGGATTGTCGGCGTACGAAGAATTGAGCGTAACTTTTGCACCCGGTATCCGTTTTGGGCCCGTAAGTCCTTTTTGGAAATGTAGTGACCGTTTTGGATTGAACTCACCACTTCGTTGTGACGTATGAGGGATTTGCGCCATTTTTTGAAAGAGTGAGCACTTGCATACTTGGAACGCTCGGATTGTCAGCGTACGAAGAATTGAGCGTAACTTTTGCACCCGGTGTTCGTTTTGGGCCTGTAAGTACTTTTTCGAATTGTAGCGACCGTTTTGGATTGAACTCACCACTTCGTCGTGACGTATGAGGGATTTCGGCCATTTTTTGAAAGAGTGAGCACTTGCATACTTGGAACGCTTGGATTGTCGGCGTACGAAGAATTGAGCGTAACTTTTGCACTCGGTGTTCGTTTTTGGCCTGTAAGTACTCTTTGGAAATGTAGCGACCATTTTGGATTGAACATACCACTTCGTCGTGACGTATGAGGGATTTCGGCCAATTTTCGAAAGAGTGAGCACTTTCAAATTTGGAACGCTCGGATTGTCGGCGTACGAAGAATTGAGCGTAACTTTTACACACGTTGTCCATTTTGTGACCATAAGTACTTTTTGGAAATGGAGCGACCGTTTTGGATTGAACATACCACTTCGTCGTGACGTATGAGGGATTTCGGCCAGTTTTCGAAAGAGTGAGCACTTTCAAATTTGGAACGCTCGGATTGTCGGCGTACGAAGAATTGAGCGTAACTTTTACACACGTTGTCCATTTTGTGACCATAAGTACTTTTTGGAAATGGAGCGACCGTTTTGGATTGAACATACCACTTCGTCGTGACGTATGAGGGATTTCGGCCAGTTTTCGAAAGAGTGAGCACTTTCAAATTTGGAACGCTCGGATTGTCGGCGTACGAAGAATTGAGCGTAACTTTTGCACACGGTGTCCGTTTTGGGCCCATAAGTACTTTTTGAAAATGTAGCTATCGTTTTAGATTGAACTCACGACTTCATCGTGACAAATGAGGGATTTCGGCCTTTTTTCGAAAGACTGAGCACTTGCATATTTG
>NW_019247473.1:78025-79839 GCF_002742605.1 Olea europaea var. sylvestris | reverse complement strand
TTGCTTTCTTGAAATTTATTGTATTTACTTTTGAAATTTGGCTTTTTTAAATTTTTCTGGCATTAAAAACTAGTTGGACAATGTGTAATGATCTAATTTCTTTAATATCTTATGCAGAGAAACCATATACTTCGATTATGTTTTGATCTCATAAAATATTATTTCCTAATTTCATGATATGGCATTTCTACCTTTTTGTCTAACTGTATATTGATGTATGTAAGTTTCTTGAATATGAAGAATTTGAGGCTTGCTAAGGATGAGATCTCTCTATTACGAGAGAAAGACTTCAAGATCATGCTACGCCAAAAGAAGCTTTACTTGGTTCTCGATTTAGATCATACGTTACTTAATTCTACTCGATATAACGATATCACCAAGGGAGAAGGACATTTACAGGGACAAAGGTATACTCTGCCAGGTATGGCCCCCTTAGTGTTTGGCAATATTGTTCTTGCTTCTAAAGTTTGCATTTCTTTCCTTTTTTTGTTTTTTCCATGCACTTCAACTTTCAAGGGCGATTGGCTTCATGTTATATCATATTTTGATAATTCCGGAACTTCATTAAGAAAAAGGGAAAAAGAAAAAATACAAAAAAATAAAAATAAATGTATTCTATCAAACTCTATATGAACAATGCATCGAAACTTCTCTGATTTCAGTTTGCAACTGTGTAAAGCAGATTTACCAATTTCTTGCTCTAGACACAGCTCAAAAGTTTAATTAACCTTTCCTTGAACAAGTTACTTCTCCTTTTACTTTGATATTTTGCAAAAATAAGTGTATCAAGTACTTTCCTCTGGGATTTTGATTATTGCTAGTTTCTTAATTGTCTTTGGTGAATATTGTTTCTACTGCTGTTTTTCATTTCAACTTAGAATTAGTTATGATAATTTGAACTTCTATGACCAGATGCACTGAAGAGCAGCCTATTTAGCCTGGACTCGATATGCACGATGACAAAGCTTAGGCCTTTCGTGAACACCTTTCTCAAGGAAGCTAGTAAATTGTTCAAAATGTATATTTACACAATGGGAGAACGTGTCTATGCATTGAAAATGGCAAAGCTTCTCGACCCAGACTATACTTACTTCAAGTCTAGAGTTATAGCACGAGGAGATTGTAACCTTAGTGATCGAAAAGGTCTTGATGTCATTTTGGGGAAAAAAAGTGCTACCTTGATCCTTGATGATACACAAACGGTAATCATCTCATACCCTGGAATTTATGACTTGTGTACTCTCTTTTGGGGAGTGGTTAATATATCATTCTAAGCCCTTTCATTTAGTGTATGTTATGAAAAACTACCTTGTTCAAATCCATCTGTTTACTTGTACCAGTTAAATTTCTTTCTTATTTCTGCATGAAATGAGAATTTTCCTTATGTTTGTATTATGACAAGTTTGACAAATTAATATTTTATTCTGTGTCTTTTATAATCACATCAGTAAACTGGAATGATTTGTTTACAATTATAATATATGCATTATCATGCTAGTACGAGTTTGCTTCACAATATCGTGCCAAGGCTATAGATACCTTAATTTTTGTTGTTCAAGTGGTTTATCTTTTCTTCGCTTTTTTCAAAAGCGACAATGAAATTGATGAAATTCGCTACATTGTCACACTTTCCACAACATTATTTTCAAGATTTCTGATAAGTTGGCAGCCACGGGAGGGGGGAGAGGAGCACTTATACTCGTGGCTGCTCACAAAAGCCTGTGTTTATTAATATAGCTTTTGACTCATATAGCAAATCAGTCTATCGCTGATAATTATTATTAAAATGATGTTTGCATTCAATAAAATCCGGA
>NW_019247473.1:67904-69094 GCF_002742605.1 Olea europaea var. sylvestris | reverse complement strand
GTGTAATGATAAGTGTGTTTTTGCACACTTATTTAGATCACAAATATGATTTAATTACGAGCAAAATGTTTAAATTGTGAATTCATCTCATTGAATTCATGCAATGTAGGTGTTTCTATGAAAATGGTGGAATTCATGAGAAAAGAGCTGAAGAATGACTAAAATGGAGCAAAGTGATAGTTTAGGGACTAAGGATGCAAATATTTAAAATTTGAACTAAAACGTAACCCGAGAATGTAAATATACTAAGTATGAACTCGAAAGCAATACAAGATGATTGGAAGAAGAAGTAATTGCAAAGGGACTAAAATGAAGAAAAATGAAAATTTAAGGACCAAAATAGACATTTTGCATAGTTGGTAGCACTGCTACCCTCTATGCGGTCGCATAGAGGCAACCCGAGAATATTTTCTCAAAATTTTTACTCTATGCGACCGCATAGAAATGTACTATGCGGTCGCATAGAATAAGTGTGGGGGCCGATCCTACAGTTTCCTCATACGACTGAAACTCTTTTGGTAACCTAATTTTCACGCGATATAAATACCAAAAGACATCTAGAAATAGGCAGAACACATTGGAGGTAGAAAAACACTTCTTGGAGAGGATTTTGAGCGCAAGAACAAAGACTTACACGAAGAGCTTCAAGATTTCTCAAGATTTCATAATCCGGTAATGTCTTTTATCCAAAATCTGATGTATTCTTTTATTTTAAACATGTTAGGCTAGATTTTCATATGCTAGGAGATCGATGTACCATGTAATTTGATTTTCAATTTTCTAATTTTGCAATTTGACATTAAGACATATTTATATTGTTTTGAATTATTTATATGTAATTATTGTTTCCACAATCAAGTGTCAAGGGCCTGTTATTGTGCGAGTTTGGGTGATTTATTCTTGCATTCGAGAGAATTGGAATATGTTCAACATAATATAAATTATCGTAGAGTCCGATAGGGGATATAAATATACTGCTATGCCCTACGTGAATATTTAAGTGTTCATAAAATCACATGCATTTTTACGTATGTACTTGTCATAGAAATATAGGCCGGTGGTATGTAGAAATATATTCGATACATCTCGATAGAAAGTATTGGATAAACTTAGGAACATTGATTCATCACAATTGAAGTGTGTTGTCACATTGTGAAACTAGGGTTTTAAAGTGATAATTGCATAGGAAA
>NW_019247473.1:56570-60957 GCF_002742605.1 Olea europaea var. sylvestris | reverse complement strand
TTTTTTATAAATACTTGAGGAATAGAATATATTTGAATTAATGTTGAAAAATGAGTTTAGGATATAGTGAGAAATGTTCCTCTAATAGAGCTCTATATATCCCTAACAGGTTTAAACCGTGAGCTCTAATAAGGGTCATACAATCTATTTCCATATGAATTTTTGTAAGATAGACCATGATGAGGATCTAATGTGTGATATTCATTATTGCTTGTTGTTATGGTTGAGCCTATTATGTGCGAGTGAGATATATTGAAAAATACGATTTGTGGGTTGCCCAAGTGGGTAACCCGACCTATAGGTTATTAAAGTGGATTGGAGGGAGTGGTTTGACTACAATTCAAACTCATAACTTTCCTCAACTACACCAACTTCCATGATTTTACATAACTACCATAATTTTGCCTTGCACTTGAGAGAGAGAGAGGGAGAGAGAAAAGATAGTAAGAATAAAGTGAAATTTCATATGGAAAATTACTCAAAAATAGAAAAGTGCCTAGAACAACATATATAGCATGAAAACTCACAAAATTAAGCATTTAGATTGTGAATAATAATTTCCTTCCGTTGTGATCGAGATTGAGACCATTGGAGAATAAGAAAATGTAGATTTTGGAGCTTTGAAACACAAGATGCTTCAACCATACAAAGATCTTTGAATATATTCTTTCAAGGAAAGATTTTTGACCTGGAATTTATGTTAAAGAATTCTATGAATTATTACAAATTTGAATCAATTGATTTTTCATATCAATAGCCATCATTTGCACCAGCATGAAGACACTACTTTTGCACCACCAACAAAGCTTGTGTAATGTAATGAATCAATGGGAAATGAGGAAGAAGAACTAAAAGTCAGAAGAAAAACGGGAAAAAGAAAAAGAGAATAACGAGAAATAACTAAAATTTAAACTTTAGAACCACATCGTTTCATTAAACAAGAGGATATTGCATTTGTAACTCGCCGTATTTGCACTTTTCATATTTGGAGCTGCACTGCCATATTTACACTCACTCATCGTATCTGCATTTAAAAGTAATAGTTTAGTTAAACATTTCTTTGTCAATTTGGTTAGAAGTATGTTTCATTTGTTGGCCATATAGATACTGAACCATGTGATTTGAAAAGGACATTTGTAATCTAAATTATTCAATTGAATTTGTTAAAATCTCATCATCCTCTCTCTTTTATTTTTTGTTCATTTTTCCCTCTCAATTCTATTTCTTCTTTAATTCTATTTTGTATTTTGATCATCCAATTGAAGTAATCTCCATTATTGATCAGTTGTGGGGTTGAGTTGTGTAATTAAATGTTTTTCAATGACAAATTGGTATCGGATCGGGCATATCAGACTGGGCAATTACTGATCATGAACACAAGAGCAGAAGCTGTGGATGGACACTTGAATAAACTAGACTTGGAGATGGCTAATTTGGGTACAACCTTCAAAGCTATCACCAATAGATTTGATCTTTGCAAAGTAAGCTACAATCATTTGGAAAACAGGTCGATGCATGGCTTTGAAAGACCCATGGGCTTTCAATTTTGATGGCTTCTTGAAAGATACAGATTGGAAAGTTGGCTATGGTTCATTGTGCATTGTGTAGATAACTGATGGCTTACATTGCCAAGAGGGCATTGCAAGACAAATGAAATGGCTAAAAAGGATGGTTTTTGGCCTAAATTCTCACTGTCACCTATGTATGTGCACAAATGTGAGACGGTAGAGTGTGATGCGTCATTGGGACAATTAGCGTGGTGGACAGGGAAAGAGTGCCCAGGGAAGACCTCCCTTATCCCTTTACTTTCACCATTCCGCCTCCTTCTTTGCTTTCTTCCAATAGAGTCTAAGGAACTAAATCAAGTTGAGCTTAAGTAGGCTAGATTCATTCTCAAAGCGTGAGCTTGTAAGTCATTGGTTCTCTATCCACGGTGGTTCATACTTTGCCTTCAGTGACTCAAAAATAGATTACCGAGCATGAACTCATTATAGACAGCACTTCCCGCCAAGCTAAGTTTTTAGCTGTGCTACACATAAGGCCATCTCTGGCATGGAAAAGAAAGGCGACAAATAATCGACTGAACAAGGAAGCCTAAACAACATTGAGGATGAGTCTGCCGGTCGAAAAATGGCTTCTATTTACAAGTGTTTTCATTATGGATTGATCGACATGTCACGAGTTATTGCTGTCATACAATAAGGTTAAACACCAAGATGCAGTCTTCAGATCAAACACTTCAGGTACTTTGTCATAGACATGATCAAACATGGTGTGCTAGATATGAAGAAAAATTAGTGGCTATGATCTTACAAATGTCTGTAGACTTTAAAACTGAATAGAAGAATAAAAGAGTGGAAGGATCTATTATGAATTTGAGATTTGATAATGTGAAATCTACACAAGGTACTAGTAGTAATGAGAATAGTAGTGAAGCTGGAGGTGAATTCAAGGAAAACAATAGATTACCTAAAATTGATTTTCCATACTTTGGCGGAGAAAGACCTAGGGAATGGCTGAGGAAAGCCAGCAAATATTTTCAGCTTCATCAAGTCCCTAATGAACTTATATTGGAAATTACAGAGATGTATATGAAGGGAAATGCTAATATATGGTTTGATGGATTTATTTCAAGCTATCCCAAGATAGATTAGAGCTTATTTTCTAAATAACTCTTTAGGAGATTTGTAAAACCACTAGCAAAGAAGTGATTGATTCATTTAACAAGTTCAACCAAATCGGATAATATAATGGCTGAATAACATGAGAAATTTGAAGAGCTTAAAGCCCATATTATGCTACCCTACGACTTTTTCAGAGTCTCTTTATATATCTATGTCTACTAATAGATTAAATGGAGAGATAAGGTCGGGTTAAAATGATAAAACCAGTTACCTTATCCAAAGACTTTGAAATTGCTTGCCTTTAAGAATCAACCATCCTAGCTCTTAACGGATTCCAAAAACCCAAAAAATTTTCACCAAACAATAACAAATGGAACCCTAATCATTCAAAACCTCCTGACGAAACTAAATTAATTGACCCTTGGCCTAAACTCAATAAACCATTGAACACTTACAAAACCACAAAACCTATTGACTTTCAAACCCAAAAGAACATAGGGCTTTGTTATAAAATGTGATAAGAAGTTTACCAATGACATGTTTGCAAAAATGGATCTCTGAACTTTATATTGGTTGATAAGGATAAAGAAAATGAGCTAAGGAAGACAAAGTTGTAAGTGTTATGCCCTATGTCCAATAAACTTTGGACATAAGCACTTTTAATATATAATTAATGCAATTTTATGATAGATCTATTATTTAATTAAAATTAAATTAAATTAAATAATATAGTCCTTAGATTCAAATCTTGGTAATTTTTTAAATGCAATGAGTTGTAGTTGTGAGATACAAACTATATATGATTGAATCTTAAATCATCCGTGGTCGCAAGTAATAACAAGATACGAATATCGTTATTACAGATAGACCATCACATGTGACGTTTCTTACTTGTGAACTATGTAGCTGATATCACAATTTAAAATGTGATGATACTTAAATGAACACGTGGATATTTTGTTATAGAACAAAACATTGGAGACCCGTTGGGAGATTCCACACAGATAACTATCAGAGTGTCAGTGGTTAATCTCAAACATTCAATAGTGGATTTGGTTCTTTGACTTGAGGTCATCATAGTGCCTTCGATGAGGACAGTCATACTTTGGTGATATTGGATGTTACTTTGCTAAGGGCCTCTAATACTACATTGTTCGGGTATGTCAAGAATTATATAAAGTTGTGAAAGACCAAATGAGGATTTGTCACTATTAGATAGTAAGATATTATGATCCACATTTCATCCTGTTAAGTTGATAACGAAATCTTTAGTCAAGGACACACTCATAAGTTGAAAATGAGTTTTCAATTTATATTGACTCAATAGTGGAATGAAAGATATGATCGATAATCGAAATTGACACACTTTCATATCTCATAAATGATCATGTAACGGCCCGAACTCTTTTTCATTATTATTGTTATTTTTAAATAAAAATGAGCTCAAGGTGCTACCAAAACTCTTCTCTACTAATTTAAGCGGAAACATATCGAAAATATTCGATTTCAAATTATTAAACAACATAATAATATCGTGCATAAATATTAACACAAAGATATTCTTTATATAAATTGACGATTGTCCTTTCTAGAAATTTTACTTGACCACCACATTAGCATCGCTCCGTCAATCTTCCACGCGTCCTCTCGACCCGTTCTTATCTGAAAATATTGTAAGAGTGAGTATTTTGAAAACACTCAGTAAGAATAAGTGCACATCCTTTTTCACATCATATAAATATAAAAATAGCATAACTTACCAA
>NW_019247473.1:45298-48199 GCF_002742605.1 Olea europaea var. sylvestris | reverse complement strand
GTGGGAATTGAAATCTATTTTATTTTCCGCTATGCATGATTAAGTAGATTCCCAAAAAAAGTGTTTGAATCAGAAAAGAAACTATAAGGGAAAGAGATAATGAATGCCTTGGTTGGTGGGAGTTTAAATCATAAAATCATCCCGGTCCTGGAATGATCAAGGGAAAGATGATATCTATCTTGATAGATAGGAGTACTCACAGTTTTACAGATGGGAGGTTAGTTGGAGAACTAAACTATGCTACAAATGAAACCAAGAGCGTGACACTCAAAATTGCTAACGGTGAGAAACTTGATTGTAAAACTGTGTCAACCACTTATATGGAAAGTACATGATTGGGAATTCTAAAACAAACTAAGGACTATTAAACTTAGAAGTAGTGACATGATGTTAGGGTGACTCGGATGAGTCAATTTGGTTCAATAATATTTGACTTTGTACAAGGATATGCCAAGTTTAAATACAAAGAGGAGATAAAATTGAGAAGTGGAACACCATAACATGAAGATAGGAATATAGAGGTGAAGGATATGGGGAAATTGTTTAAAAGACATACTTATGGTGTTGTTGGGCAGCTATACAGCATCAGTAAAGAAGAAAAATGAGAAAATCCGCAACAAGATCACATAGGTCATTAACTAATTTCAAGAAGTATATGAAGAACCAAAGGTTTGCCTCCTCCTAGGTCACATGACTACCACATCATACTAAAAGAAAGAGCTTAACCATTCAGAATCAAGCTATAAAGATGCCATTTTATTTGAAGACAGAAATAGAGAAGTTAGTTAAGCAAATGCTAGATAGTAGAATTATACAATCCAGCAACAGTCCATTTACATCTCCAATTCTCCTCATCAAGTGAAGGATGGATCATGGGGGTTTGTATGGATTATAAGTAACTGAAAAATCTAACAATCAAGGATAGATTTTCCATGCCACTCATTGATGAATTGTTAGATGAACTCATGGGTCAATGTATTATTCCAAGATGACCTCAGGGCAGGCTACCATCAGACCAGAGTTACGAAGCAAGATATCTACAAAACTGCATTTAAAACTCACCTAGGGTTGTATGAATTCAAGATTTGGCCTTACTAATGCATGTGCTACCTTTCAAAGCCTCGTGAATGAAGTGTTTAAAGACTAATTAAAGAACTATGTACTTATTTTCTTTGACGACATATTAGTATACATTCCTGACTTATCATCACATTGCCATTATCTAAACACCATATCAGAGATATTGTAGACCGATGAGATTATGGAAGTAAATATTCTTTCATTTATTGCAACGTGCTAGTTAGGTTATATTGGCGGAAGGCACTAGTTGTATGCCAAATGGTCCAAGTGCAACTTTGGATATCTACATGTGGAATACTTGGGCCATAAATTAGTCAAAAGGGTGTTTCATCTGATCCAAATAAATTTGAAGCAATTTAACTCTGGCCTAAATCCAAGAATGTCCAACAGCTAAGGGATTTCTTTGGTTTGATTCTGTATTACATGAAATTTGTTAGGAATTATGTACTTATAGCCAAACCTTTAACTAATCTTCTCAAGAAGGACAACTTTCAATGGACATAAATAACAGATTCAGCCTTTGAACTATTGAAGCAGACAATGGGTTCAACTTCAGTATTGGCCTTACCTGACTTAATAAGTCCTTTGTCATTGAAATTAATACTTGTCAAAATGGAATAAGAGTTGTACTGCTGTAAGATATGAGACCCTTAGCATATTTAAACAAAGCTATTGGGGACTAGGAACATGGGAATATCCATCTATGAGAAGGAATTGTCGGACTTAGTCACAACAATGAGCAAATGGAGACACTAACTAGAAGGCCATCACTTCATCATCAAAATTGATCACCAATCTCTCAAGTAGTCATTAGAATGGAGGAATAACACTCCTTTACAACAAAGATGACTCACCAAATTGTTAGGTCTCTGCTATGAAATTGTGTATAAAAGGGATGGTGACAACATAGTAGCAGATGCTCTTTCAAGAAGATATGAAGGAGTCTTGGAGTGTTCAAAGATTACAGTGGTAACCTCTGCCTGGATCCAAGAGGTCATAAATGGCTACAAGGGAGATAGTAAAGCTGAAGAGAAGATTCAATCCCTATTAATACAACCTGATGATTCTGATCTTACCTATACATACATCAATGGCATACTGAAACACAACTGTATAATTTACTATGTGACAGGGGATAACATCACATCAAAGTTAATTTAGAATATCTTTGGTTTATAAGAGAGAGGTCACTCAGGCATTTATGGCAGTATATACAGGGCAAAACCAAATTTCCCTAACCAATGATAAATTAAGAAACTAAGAAGAAGGAATTGCAGAGTAAGGTATGCCAAATTTGCAAGTGGGAACATGTGCATTATCATGGATTGGTGAAACCTTTACCTGAACAAACATGCATAGAGTCATATCAGCATGGACTTCATTGAATGCTTTCTCAATTCAAGAGGTAAGGACCTATCCTAGTAATGGTGGGCAGGTTTCCAAAGTTTGGCCACTTTATATCCTTATACATCCTTTCACAGCCTTGATAGTTGCAAAAAATTTTCCTCGACAATGTTTTTAAGTTACATGGAATGCCCTAAAGTATAATTTTTGTACAAGATGCCTACTAGCAAGTTCTGGCAAGATTTGTTGTATCTAATGGGGACACAACTTTGTTTGGTTTTACGTTTTACCCTCAAACAGAAGGACGTATAGAGAGACTTAATCAATGCCTAGAAATGTACTTGAGATGTATGTCATGGCAACAACCTAAATAGTGGGAAAAGTGGCTGACTTTGACTAAATGGTTGTACAATATAGCCTATCACTCTGCTATAAGAATGACTCCTTAGTAGGAATGGCAGCAGGTCGGCTTGACCA
>NW_019247473.1:32503-42684 GCF_002742605.1 Olea europaea var. sylvestris | reverse complement strand
GTGAAGAAGTATTTAAGGCTCTTGTGATCTGTGTAGATTTCATGTCTCCCACCATAGAGATAATGACGCCATATCTTTAGGGCATGAACTACCGCTGCTAGTTCCAAGTCATGAGTCGGACAGTTTGGCTCGAACTATTTCAACTGTCTCGAGGCATAAGCAATCACCTTTTCTATGTTGCATCAAAATACAACCCAAACCCTGTTTGGAGGCATCGCTATAAATTACAAACTCATTCGAACCTTCAGGTAGATTTAAAACAGGGGCTGAGACTAATCTTTATTTAAGTTCCTGAAAACATTTCTCACATTTTTCCATCCACATAAATTTCACCCCCTTTCGAGTTAACTGAGTCATTGGACCTGCTATTTTTGAGAAATCCTCAATAAATCTTCAATAATAGCCAGCCAACCCTAAGAAACTGCAAACTTTACTAGCACTAAACGGGCTAGGCCAATTAGTTACTGCTTCCACTTTAACTAGGTCTACTTCAATTCCTTGGGTGATAACCACATGACCAAGAAAACTTATGCGATTGAGAAAAAAATCGCACTTCTTGAATTTGGCATATAATTTTTCCTTCCTCAAAGTATCAAGTACTACTCGGAGTTGTTCCTCATGCTATTTCCTATCATTGGAGTACACAAATATATCGTCAATAAATACTATGAAGAATGGTCCAAATACTGATGAAACACTCGGTTCATTAGGTCCATAAATACCGCTGGAGCATTGTTCAAATCGAAAGGCATGACAGTGAACTTGTAATGCCCATAACGAGTCCTGAAAGTAGTTTTTGGTATATCGCTTGCCTTGATCTTCAGCTAATGATACCCCAACCTCAAGTCAATCTTTGAAAACACCGTTGCATCCCTTGATTGGTCAAATAAGTCTTTTATTCTTGGTAGGGGATATCTATTTTTTTATAGATAAATGATTCAATTCTCGATAGTCAATGCACGTCCTCATACTCCCATATTTCTTCTTCAAAAAAAGTACTGGAGCACCCCAAGGAGATACACTCGGTCGAATGAAACCTTTTTCCAACAACTCCTCCAATTATAACTTCAATTCTTGGAGTTCTTCGGTGCTATTCGGTACGAAGCCTTAGATACTGGTGCTACACCAGGAACTAAGTCAATTGTAAATTCCACTTGCCCATCTCGTGGAATGCCGAGTAGGTCATCTAGAAACACTTCTGTAAAATCTTTCACAATGTTAATATCTTTAACGGTTGTTTCTACATGTTTGGAACCATTGATATTAAGTAAGAATCCTTGACATGACTCCCTTCTCAACATCTTCTCCGCTTTTAGGGCTGACACAAGGCGAGGTAGAGTCTTGGACTTTGCTTTGAAGAAACGAAACTATTTTTCTTCCGGTCTATAAAATAACACTTCATTCTCATGACATCGAATGGTTCCATGATTGAGTCCCAACCAGTCCGTGCCTAAAATAACGTCGAAATCTTTCATCTCCAAAAGATATAAGTCCGCCAATAGTATATTTCCATCAATCTTTAACTTCATAGCTCTAGTCATCTGATTTGTACAAAGAGTTCTCCTTGAATAGATGCTAACCTCTAATGCATTATCCATTTTCACACATGCAATGTCATACTTAGTGACAAATGATATAGAGATAAAAGAATTTGTAGCCCAGAGTTAAAAAGTACATAAGCAGGTACATCAGATAATAACAGAATACCTATTTTTGTAATTATGATGTTAGACTTAGTGATGGGGAATACAAAATCAAGAACATAAACAAGTACTTCACATAATAACAAAATACCTGCTATCACATTCTGATCTTACTCTGCCTTATGCTGATTTAATGCAAAAACTCGAGCCTTTTCGTTCTTGTTCTTATCTTGATCATCATCCTTCTTTCACGGAGGCTCTGTACAGTGCAAATCGATATGCCCTGGCTTACCACATTGGAAATATAAGTTCTTCCCGAATAAGCATTCACCCCTATGAGGTTTAATACACTTAGGGCATGGTGTAATACCTCCACTCAACCCACTGATACGAACTCCTGGGCTTGGCCTTTTATTCTGCCAATTACGTTTGTCCTTGCTCTGATCATTCCACTTTCTTTTTCCTAACGACTCCTCGCTCTGTTGGGCATATTGCTCAAACGTAGTCCTTTGATATGAATTAGCATGAACTCTCTCCAACATTTCATGATATGAAGTGAAATGATGCGACATAATGATCATGTTGATTTTCAGGCCTTGTCCATTTTCAAACATCCCGATCTTCTTGACTTCTGTATCTACTAAGTACGGGGCGTACATTGAGAGCTGTTCAAACTGTCTCTCGCAATCAGTAAACTACATGTTTTCCTATCTGAGTTGCAGAAACTCTGATTCCTTAAAGTCTCTCAAAGTTTGTGGGAAGTATTTTGCCATCACTTCTTCCTTAAATTGTTCCCTAGTCAGGTTATGCTGTTGCTCTTCGGTCTTAGTACGTGAGACAGATTCCCACCAGTGATCGCTGCTCCAATCAACATGAATTCTGTGCATAGTACCTTTTGTGCATCCATGCAAGAAATATGTTAAAAAATGCGCTCCAGACCTCTAATCCACTCCTCAACCGCCAGTGGGTCAGAATTTCTATCGAAAGTAGGAGGCTTGTACCTACAAAACTGCTCAACCACGAAAATAGCTCCAAGGATAGATAGAGGTGCATCCTACTGTGGTAGTCCATTTTGAGGTGGAGATACTTGATTCTGTCTGGTCAACTCTTGCACCGCTTGTAAGAAGTCACGCATCAAATTTATGTTGGTAGGTGGTGTCATTTCCTAAAATTTAACATTAAGTCACTCATCATTTATTAGTACTAAGTCTAAGATGTTATACATATTTTATTGTAATACATATCGTAAAGTTGATGAGGAAATAAATATGCGTGTCTTATAAAATCAAAGATAAGACAATTTAAAATATTTAAGTTATGTAAGGTCTAAGTACATTAATTTTCTTACCCTTATACATACCTTAGAGTCGTCGGATGGTGGCCGATCGGTGGTCGTTGAGTATTAAACGTCGTTCTTATTTTTTATTTATTTTTTAGAAGTAATTAATAATATGCAAACACAATGAATAAGATACATGCCTACAGGTTACAAGATCCGCTATTAGCATAAAATATTAAATATAATTCAAACAAGCATTGTAACCTTCGATATTATACAATTACAGTTATTATACCATATTATTATTTTTTATTTCTTTCATTTATTTATTTATTTCTCCTGCTAAAAAATAAGCATCATTATACAATATTCATCCATATAACTGCAATGTAGACTCTTGCCAACATACTCTTTTGCCATATGTATTATATGCAACATATTAGAACATTGAGTTTTGTGTGCAAATACCATAATAATTTTTTTTTTTTTTTAAACATTGTAAGTTTGTAACCATTTCCCAATCATCAATGCCACCCGTTTGAACCCCATTAACTTGTGCACCTCCCATTTTACTTGTAATGCCATTCTTACTCTTGCCATCATTCAACAAGATAGCAAAACTAGGGGCACAATTGTCATTTTATGCACAAACCCTTGTGAACCACAAAAGTGTACTGTCAACTATCATTTATATGTGGGGCCTGGCAATGTTTGAAAAAGTTGGAAATTTAATGATTTTTCTTGGGGCAAACGAGGGATGATTTCCAGTAATGTAATTTGACTTAAACATTAATCATGATTAGCACTTTATTTAATCATAACCTATGACCATAACTACTTGAATTTTTTTCACTGTTCACACAGTACCGTCGTCACTGTTCACTAACGAATAATTTTTTTTTTTAATTCATAATCACATAAAAAAAATCATAATGGGTCTACAGAAAAATAAATCTAGGCTCTGATACCAAACTATAATGACCCAAATTTTTTTAATTTTCAATGTGCAATGCTTATTTAGGTAGACAAGGATTTTCTATCTATAATATTTATATCACCTAATAAAGCCACACATTTTCCCATATTGGTGGCTCTATTTACTAATTTGCCTTTTATAATTTCAATTCAAATAAGGCAATTACCAAATTCTCGATCAAGGATGACTGACATCATGGGAGCAAAAGATCATGATTATTGTGTACTATCCCAAGAAACTTGCCTATGTGTGTGTGTATATATATATATTATCATTCATACAAAAAAAATACTATTTTATTCCAACCCTATCCAACTACACGTGTTGCCATTCTTAAAAAAATTAATAATAATTATAAACAATTACTAATAAATGACAAGGTCTATAAACTTCAATATCTAGAGTCTAACTTATCTTAATCACCTTTTTCTCGGGACTAATATATATAATTAATTATGAGCTATTCAATGAGCCCAATATTGATATACTTATACTTGCTCTTTTGAAATTTAATTATTCGCCTCATATAGAATTATGAATTTAAAACATATTTCATTTTAGTCCTCATATTTTTAAATATAAAAATAACATATAAAACAAATATATTTTTATTCTAATTTTTTTGGGGGGCGTTACAATTTGAACTTCCACATATGGAGATTCAAGCCACTCATACAACGATAGCTTGATAACACAAATATTTGCAAATAAGAGATTAGCAGTTGAATACTTTGTTCTTGAAAACAACTCAGTAACCTCAAAAAACATTTAACTTCTTACATATTTCTTTTTCCAAATCTCAATTACCATCACTAGGCAAATATTTATACCGTGATTCCCTTTGTTTCAAATGAGGAAAAAATCCTTATAAATCAAAGCATTATGAAACATCAAGTATGTGGTATTCCACCTTGTTTTACAATTAAGCACCAATTTTTTCTCCCAATCAATTTTCAATTGACATACAAAAAGGTCAAATTTTTCAGATATCTTTGGCGTGGTTGTCCAATAAGCAACACTATTACATATTTTCTCAACACTACCACCAATAATCTCCAACCATTCTTCACAATAAGATTTAATATATGTGCACAACACCTCATATGGAAAAATTCACCATTCAATACAAGAGAACGAGTACAAAGATGATTTAACACAATATTGATCATAGCATCATTTGTGGTGCAATTATCTATGGTCAAAGTTAGTAAGTTACGATCAATATTTCTTCCAGCAAACTGTACAATAGAGTTTTTGAAAGCACGTCACATATATAAAACTAAGTTCGTTCGAGAGCAAATTAAATCAACTAAAAGAATATAATTTTGGTAAATTATGAAAATAAGTGAATGTAATTTTTTACTGCACCTCATTATTCGACTCTATAGTTTCCAAGCATCATATATGAAATGAGTAGTGATAACCATGAATCCATTCTTTTGATTAGAAGAGGCCCACATATCGGTAGTGATCGAAATTCAACTCTCAATCTCTCAACTGCAATCTTGCTTTTTTCTTTCTCGTATTCATAGATCGTCAAAATGTCGCTCTTCAAAGTGTTACGAGAATGAACTTTAAATAATGGTTGCAGGTCGTGCAAGAACTCTCGAAATCGAATGTGATCAATCGAAGACAAAGAATGTTCATACAAAATCACCATTTTTGCGAGACTATACCTACACTTATCTGGATCGAAAGAGTAAGTACCCATTGTGACCTTACCACTCGCAGTATCCTTTTTTAAATTTAATGTTGCTTGGCAAATATCATCTTGATGACGAAATACACATCTCTTCAAATGATCATGCAAATGCTTTGTACTATTTTTTGTGTCACCCCTAACTGTTTCTTGTAATGATTGCATATAGCCCTCCATTCCACACTAATATTTTATCTTTTGTAGTGCTCTCAAATAGCTGAATCAATTTCCTCTTTCGGGAAAATAGTTCTCCAATATCACACTTCTCGTCACTTAGGCTTATTAGCCTTTCATCCACATTGGTAACGGTTCAACTGGATCTTCTTGTGGGACATTGCTCACCGATATATTGGTCATGCTATATTTCTCACGTATTGGTCCTAATCCAATACTTCCAGTACTACTTGGGCCAGACATCTGCGTAAATAACAAATGGCATTAAACACGATGAATTTTATCCAAATGTGGGAAATTTTATGAACACTGAATGACCACCACATAACTGAACCATGTCATCTTCATACACCCTCACATGCGTATTAAGATTATTTTCCCCAAACGTCTACTGCATCCAAATACCCAAAACTTTTTCATACATCGAATTCGTAACAATCCCAAATCAATAGTTTTCTTTTAACTACCCTACTAGTTCAAATCATTCATTAAAATGTTTCCAGAAATGCCCCTTAATTGTTCTTGAAAAAATAGGGTCCATCAAGTTTCAACTGCTGTCATAGTATATGAATTTGGAAATGACAACTACTGAGAAAATACTAAATTGTTCTTTTAGAAAATCAGTGAATGCATCCATATGCCACGTCTCTAGATGGTTAATCTATGTATGTGCACGTGTATGATAAGTTGAACTTACACCTTAGTGGCTTGAAATTAAGAGCTCATGAAGAAAATTCATAGAAAATCCACAATTCAAGTCATAGCACGTGGGGTTGTTGATCTTCATATCACACGGCATAAAATTTCAGAGAAAATGTGGTATCTTATTGTGGTGTAGTTTATCCTATTCAGAAAAGCTAAAACTGAACATCCACATCACATGTTAACCACACAAATGCTTTCCTATAAAGATTCAATCCACATATTTAAATACACTCAACACTTTGAAACACAAACAAACTTGCACCACCACAGAAGACATCTTTAATCTAGTAAATCAATCGTTTCAATTAAATAGCCAAGAGAGAATATACATCTACATCAATAAGTATGTTAAAAAAAGCACGAAAAGGTATAAACGAAAGATAGTACCATGTAGAAGATTCCAAAACGTCAGTGCAAAGCAACTTCATATAATAATAAAATGCACTCAACCTCACAATCGATTCTCTTAAAAATTATGAATATTTTAGAGCTTAAAGTAGACAGTGGAAAATTGTGAATAAGTAACAACTCACCAAAAAAATGAAAAAAGTAGATTCTCTATGTTTTTCTCTTTTGTCTATGAATTTCACAGTAAATTATACTTAACAACCACACAAGAATCACAGTTTTAGGTTTGGGAATTGGAGAATTGAACCTTTGGGTTTATGAAATGAAGTTTGGGCCTGCGGGTGTGGAACCGCCTGTAGATCGAAGGGAGTAGATTGAATTGACTGTGGACCGTGTGTAGTGTGATCGATAGATGAATAGGCTGCAAACAAATGGTGGTGCCAACGATGAGAATCACAGGATGTGGATTAAGGTTATGGGAGGAGATGAAGGGTATGGCCGTTTGGGTTAGAGTATAGAGATTGTGGATTGTTTGGTGGGATGGGAAAATTGTGGCTGAGACCCAAGACGGAGCGACGACTTACGCCCAGCCCAATCAACCCGTCGAGATGGGTATTGTTTGCCCCATTCGTGGTGGGATGGGATGGATTTTTCTGCCATCTCTAACTCCTTTTGAAGCACTCGGCTGTAAAGAAATTGCTCCAAGAAAGGTACAAATTAGATCAGCAATTGAAAGCTGACTTATCACAAACGAAAGCAAGAAAGAAACAATATGCTGATAAACATAGATCAAAAAAGATCTTTTGAAGAAGGAGACATGTTTTTCCTTAAGTGACATCCCTATACACAACAGTTGTAGAGAATAGGCCAAGCCAAGTATAAAATACTTTGGCCCATACCAAATTACGAAGAAGATTGGCATAGTATCTTTTCAATTTGCCCTCTAGCAAGATAAAAACTACACCCAATCTTCCAAGTATCATTGTTAAAGAAAAAGTTGGGAATAGGCTATGCTAATATTGTAGCTTCCTAAAGGAGGCTAACCACTTCAGCCAGAACACCAACCACTGTCTATATTACAAGCCTGATTAGTGAAATTTTGAAACCACATAATAGTAACCACACAACAGTGCAGTGGCTTATTCTTTCGTATAACATCTCCATATATAGCGCGATGTAGGAAGATATCGACTAGATTAAAGCCCATTTTTCTCAGTGTAGATCTAGGTGACAAGATCAAGGTGAGAAGATAGGTCGTCATGCAAAGAATCTAATAGGGAAAAAAAGGAAGAAGAACCAGGCAGGAGAAGAAAAATAGAAAAAGATGAATAATGATAAATAACTAAAAATTCAAAATTCGAAATAACGCCGTTTCATTAAATAAAAGGATACTGCATTTGGAGCCAACCATATTTATACTTACCATATTGGGATTTACACTACCCTATTTACACTCACTCATCGTTTATCATTACCACAAGATGATATCGTATTTTCAACTCACCGTATTTGCATTCGAAAGTTGTAATAGTTTAATTAAAGTGTTTCTTTAAAAATTTTGTTAGAAGAATGTCTTCCATATATTTAATTTGATTCTATATTGAGCTCATCTAGTTCAATTAATCTCCATTGTTGATTATTTGCGAGGTTGAACTATGTTGATAACTGTAGTTTTTACACTTATTTGGGATCCAAAATTATGATATTTTGGTATTCTTTGGACGGATTAGTACTTAATTTGTTGTTTATTGCTTTTATTAGGAAAAAATCATGCTTCGATGAAAAATTGGAATAAAGCACGGAAAAAGGCTAAAATAAAGCAAATCCAAAATTCGATGACTAAAATGCAAATACTCAAAAGTTGTTTCGAACCTCACGATGAAGATTTGAGAGTGCTTAAAGTCAATTGGATGAGGAAAGAAATCAAATGGATGAATTATAGTCAAAATATTATCATAGATCAACTCTCAGCCGAAAAAGATATGCTTCGAATTTTCAGCCTCACCCAATTTTGGCATAGTAAACATTCGAATTGGAAGGACCTGATGTTTCTAGAAGAATAGTAGCCCTCTGAATAAGATTTTGAAATGCATTTTGAGTCACCTCAATTGGATATCAAGAAAGAAAGTTATAACAAAAATACTGAACATTGTTTGGCTATCAAAAATTAGGCATGGCGCTCGCCTTCAAACAAAACAATGGAGCGACTGGGGCACTCAAGGCCCCTAGGCGCGTACCCTAGATTATACTAGGCATGCGCCTCAGTGGTAAACGGTGAAAAATATAGGTTTCCTTATTTTATTTTGGTAAGCAACCTCCTCAATATCATATAAATAGGAGAACACGTCTGGACATAATTTTTATCATTGAAAACCTCCATTTGATCTCAATTTCATCATATTCTACACATTTTGGAGGTGACGAACAAGTCTATACATCAATTCCAGCCGAATCATACAAGGATTTTGAAGATTCATAGCCTAGTTTCAAGATTTAAGCCAAAAACGTGGATTTCTCCTACTTCTTCCATCTTTCTTATTTTCGGGTGATATTTTTCCAATCATTGTTGTGTAATATAATTATAAGATTGTTAGACTAATTTTTTCATTGTATTTGATGAAAGATAAACCCTATTGTTGTTTATTTTAATTCAAAATAATTGGTTTAGTATTTTTTTTTCTTTGGTTTTGCATTCCCATTGAACTATTTGATTGCTTGATCACCAATTAGATAGTAAGTTGCTTGTTTGTATGAATACTCACAATAAGTTTAGAATGCGGTAAAATCAACACATGGACAACAGATATTAGGAATAATATCTACGGCATGTGCAATCACATGTGATATATCCTAAGAACCAATGCATATTTTTCATGTGACTTCGGACTAGGAATAGGATTAGGTCGTGCTAAACATAGGTTTAATATATCTTGGAAAAGAATACTGAATTAAAGTAAATTATCGATTGTCTTGAGTGCATCGATTTACTAAATTACAAATTAAGAATTGAATTAAATGATAATAGGGGGATTGGAAATATTCGCATATTAGGTAAATAGTTTATTCGATTTCTTAGTTTAGGATTAGAATAGAAAACATACAAATCACAACTTCTTTTATATCACCACACCTCAAATTTGATAAAAACTATTGAACTAGATATTAGACCTTATTCCTCATGGTAACGAAACTCTTAACTCACACATTTTATTACTTGTACAATGATCTCGTACGCTTGTGGGTTTTATATGAACAATTTTTTGGCGTTGTTACAGTGGAATAATGGATTTAATTTTAGTCCAGTAGTTTCTACTAAGTTTGATTTCTCTTAATTTTTTATTTTTATTTTGTTCTTTA
>NW_019247473.1:10016-27325 GCF_002742605.1 Olea europaea var. sylvestris | reverse complement strand
TTTTTTTTTAATTTAATTATTTTATATGGGATAATATAAAGTTATCATTTTATGTGTTTAAAATTGGTCAAAGCATGATCAAAATCAATTTTTTTGGTCAACTAATGTCAAATCATCCATTTGTCCTTATGATAGAACAAAATGAAAGGTTTGAAATTGTAGATGTACAAATTATCCCAATTTTAAATGTTTAGATGAAGTCTACCAAAAAATGAAAGGTTTGGGATTGTAGCTACAATTATCCCAATTTTAATTGAGTAAAAAGTTTATAATCTTTTATTACTATCACATTTATGTCTCTGAATTTCATCATTACATTTTTATAATCTACATTTTATTAATTAGTATGTATTGTCCCTAGTGACTATTTTAATATGAAATTTAAAAACTTGTTTGTCCTTTTTTTTAAATAAGTAATAAAATTAAATATAAAATTGTGACTAAATATTTGCCTCTCATTTTTAAGTACATAATAGAATTTTAGGATGGACTGTCATTATGGACAAGATGGCATATTAAAAATAAAAATACGATTAGAAAATGTACACTGAATTCCTTAAAGATTAAGGACTTATTATGCAATTGAAATATAGCCTCTGTTTGATGCTCATTATTTCAATGGTGAATTTTTGAAAAATGTGTAGTTAATTAGGAAAAAAAATTTAATTTATGTGCAAAATATTTTATTGTGAGAACGTGTTATCAAAAATGAGTTTGAACAAAATTTAAATTTGAGATAATGTGAATCAAAGAAGGCCGGTAGTGAATGTATTAAAAAACGTGGTGTCAAAATAATCACCTTTAATAATTTAAGGACCTCAACTACAATTCATAAATTCCAAACGAGAGAAAGACAAACTTCAACGGGGTACTTTTCAAAAGCACCAAGTCAGACGACCACTTTGTAACATTGACCAAAAATTTTTTGTCATTCACCAAAAAGGCATTTGAGGAGTACATGTCATTTTTGCCCTTATTATGTTTTCTAATTACAGAAACATATCATTTGTTCAAAAGACAATAATACCTTCTTTCAAAAAATTAATAAACTCAAACACTCCCACTTAAATTTCAAAACGAAATCAATTTCCTTATCAGATTCTCTAGCACAGTTAAAAAGAAATTTCTGCTTCCATCTGCTTAAACATTGAAATCTCACAAAAATTATCAAAGGCTTAACAAAAAATATTACTCATAGCCGACACTCAAAATTGGTAAGTATAAATACGTGTTTTTAATTTCATTTTAGTTAAATTAGTACATTGTTTGAATTTTTAAATCTTATTTCAACGTATAATTTTAGAAAAAATAAATTATTATAGTCTTAAACGGATGTATAATTTTTTTAGCAAAAACGAGGAAAAAATTCATATGTTCAGTAAAAATCAGCAAAATGGAAAAATCGGACAGACAACTAGCCAAATAGTCTTTGGCGATTGCCGTTTTTGACTTCTTTTTCGGTATCTTGCCTAGCATATTTTTTTCGTCCTTTTATTCTGGTAATTACAATTTTTTTAATAAATGATGTTTCCTAATGCAGATATAGGATCAGCTGCTGTCCCGATTTATTATTTTTGGTAAATTTGAAAAGAATGAAAATGATCGATAGGTGTGAAAATGGACGAGTGAAAGATATGGTTATACTGCAATTGTGATAACACCAAGTACATCATATGCAGAAATATACAATGAGGTACAAAACTTACTTAAATTCGGTCTCTCTGAGTACGACATAGAATTGGGATTTCTAGTGGGCGACCATACATCCATTTCAATTCCACCTATAATGATTGCTTCTAAAGATGACATGAAGATTCTAATTGAAAAGAACCAGAAACGTACGATTCCTATTTGCATAACTTTGATGAAGAAGAATGTCCCCCGGAGTGAACACGAAGATTTCGATGGAGGGGATCATAATGTGAATGAGTTTTGGGATACAGTGGAGAGAGTTTGTGATGATGTTGTGGCTATTCCAGAGACAGTTGCTCCTTACTATGATCTCACTGTTACACACAGAATTTGCTCGGTAGTTCAAGACAACGAAAGAGATAATGATTTTACAAATGAGAATTTGATTACTTTATCCCGTCTGAGACATGAGTGGGAACTCACAAGCTAGACCGAGTGCACAATCCTTTAATTGTCTGTATGTAGTCCCCGATAATGAAGATTTGTATGTTGAGCAACTATTTGACACGAAATTTTTTTTGCAAGAAGCTGTTACGTGGATTTCTTTGAAACACAATTTCGAGTTTAAAGTGAATTGTTTGCATTGCCTTTGACGTTTGCGAGCAACGAAAATGGACACGAATGAGTTCTTTGTAGTTCGTAAGTATGCATGGGAACATAATTGAGAGTGGGTATTCGTCAAAATGATTACAGGCAAGCTCGATCGTGGTTCATTGGTCGAGAAGTAGTGCACAAGTTTCAGGACCTACGAACGATCTGCAAACCTTCGAACATCATTAATGACGTTCGTCGAAAGTACAGGGTGGTCATGAGCTATCAAAAGCTTGTAAGGTCAAATAATGTGCGTTGGAGGACTTGATGGGTTCGATCGAGGAGAGTTATGCTAAATTGGCCAGATATTTCTTTATTTAGATGTTTATTTAATATTTATTTTAATTGTTAATTATTCATTTAAATTGTTTAACTAATATTTTAATTGTTTAGATGTTTCTTTTAATATTTATTTTAATTGCTTAGATGTTTACTTAATGTCTAACTAATTATTTAATTCAATCATTAATTTCAATTATTTTTTAATTATGTATCGATTGTTTATTTAATGTCTAATTAATTATTTAATTCAATTGTTAATTTTTCAATTTATTTAATATATTTTATTTAATTATTTAAATTATGATTATTGTTTATTTAAATTGGTCAGGTTTTGCTATAACATAGAAAGAATTAATACTGGATCAACATTTTTTATTGAGAAAGATGATGAGAATCGCTTCAAGTATTTCTTTCCCCCGACACTCGACCACATCCCTACAACCCACTCCATCGTGTATGTAGGCACCGTGTACTTGCTGCCTATAGTTTGGAGCATCTGGTACTTAATGTTAACGGCACGTATGAACTCGGTGTTCAGTATGAGTCGCCCAGGAATGTTTAATGATCTTGGATGTCTTTTAACTTGATCTCGTAGCAAATCCATGGTGAAATCAATGTGCTGCATCAGGAAACACCAATTAAAAAAAGAGTTATTTAATTTCATAAATTCAAATTTCATAAATATATATACGTAATAAATAACAATATTACTACTTACTTTCATTGTTGGCGAGCCAAGCCCCCGAAGTGGTAATATCATAAAACCACTTGTAAGCGTCCGACATCGTCATCCCCTCCGTCCCAATAACCGTCTGTCCCTCCGCCAGTCCATTCATCCCGATACTCGCCAGTCCCACCATGATACCCGTCAGTCCTACGTAGGTCTGCTATGTCACCTCGTATCGCTATGACCTCAGTATAAAAATCTCCTAAATACATCACATCATAAGTCAGCTACGTTGCCTCTGATCTGCATTATAAGTCGGAACATATCATCGATGGAAGCACTTTGACTACGTGCAGCAGATCCACGTAGGAGACGTTTGGATGCAGGAGACTGTGATCTTATGTAGAGAGGTCACACCCTCAGCGGAGATGACACTCTCAGCAGAGGTGATCTCATTTAGGGAGGTGTCACCGTCGACGGAGGCGACATCCTCGGGGAATGTGACACCCTCGATGGAGGAGATAATCAATGGTGCTTCTAAAAAATAAGCATTACAAATGAAAAACAAATTATATTCATTTAGCATACCGTGTCCTGATCCAAGATGGACTCAGGCCTCTTTCGAGCAGTACGAACTGTCAACTGATCATGGATATAAATCTGACCCTCTTCCTTGATCAATGGTGTCAGCTCAATGATGATTTCAAGCTGACATATTGACATTTCATCGAATTATTGACCACGTATCGAAATTTCGGAAATGACATACAACAGAAAATGCAAATGTATAATACGTACCTCAGGATCGTCGAGGATAGCCGATAGCTGTTTCGCAAGGGGCTTATATTGTGTTCGCCAGCGGTGCATCCGAGGAATGCATGTATCCCCTCTCCTCGCATACCAATCAGCTAGGATGGGTAGGTCTCGTAAACCCATATCTACAACAATTACGATTATTATATTTACAATTTAATAAAAAAAAAAAATAGATAACTCATTATATTAAACATTTACCTGCAAAGCTAATGGCATGCCATATACATCGTACTTAGGCTCCAGCCTATCTCCCCTAGGTATCGAATGCCCCTCTTGAAGACGCGTAAAGTATCGACAAAGTATCTTTGCCCCCATGAATAGCTGTTGAACGTATTGATGTCATCAACAACGTATAAATGAAAAACGTCAATCGACGTCTTCCTATGATGACACCTTAGTACGCTCTCGACCATCCCCAAATTCAACTTGTCGGACGTCTGGTCGCATCCCCTGAATGCATCTCCTAATTGCACCAGTGTCATTGTCGTGTGTCCATTAAAATAATCATTCAACAGCCTCTTGTTTGTCAGGATACTAGCCCTCGCTGCCTCTTCGCTCGTACATTTCAATCCAGTGATGAGGGGGAACTCGAATATGGAAAATGTAGTAACCTTGCCCCCATGATCAAAGTGGAGGGCATCTTCGTCAATTGGCTTAAGTAGTCGACATAGTAATGAATCGATCAACTATCCAGAAAGCTGTATAGAGCGCAGCGAATACAAGAGCCATAAGCAAGATCGACGTAGTATCTCTACATGCTCCTCGTCCAATGAATCCAACACCGCTGTAAAGTTGACAAAGTTATAATTCGACGTAAATTTGCCAGGAACCTATCTCAAGGTGACGTCCAAATGGTAATCCGTCCTGCAAAATTTCAAATGTTAGAATGGTGTTAATTGAAAATAGATAAAATATAATATCACAAAATTCAACTAACCGAACTGTAAGTAATATACGCACGAAATAACAAATAATAAAGAAAATGAATTAAAAATTAGATAACAAATTATAAAAAGCGAAAAACTAATTTTTGTAAAATTATTTATTTAATATTTTATTTTAATTCTTTATTATTTATTTCAATTGTTTATTTAATTTGTTTCAATTGTTTATTTATTGGTTATTTAAATTATTTTTTGAACATTTAAACTTAAATATTTAATTATTTCTTTCAAATTTTAAATATTTATTTCATTTATTTACCTCAATTTTAATTAATTATTTTGATTACTTATATTTATTTTTATTTAATTAATTATTTAAATTATGATTATTGTTTGATTGAAATTGTTTATTTAATATTTAATTAAAAATTTTGATTATTTATATTAAATTACTTACTTAAATAAATTATTTTTAATATTTATATATCTTAGTTATTTAAATTATTTATTTGTTTATTCAACATTTATTTTGATTGTTTATTCAATGCTTAATTTTAATTATTTATTGTAATTGTTTATTTGATTATTTTCATTAAATTATTTGTCGAATATTTAAACGTAAATATGCAATTATTTATTTTATCTTTCTTTATTTGTTTATTCAATATTTATTTTAATTTTTAACTGAATATTTAATTATTTATTTTAAATGTTAGATATTTATTTCAATTGTTTATCTAATTTTTAATTATTTACTTCCATTATTTTTATTTTATTATTATTTAAAATACAATTATTGTTTGATTAAAATTGTTTATTTAATATTTAATTACTAATTTTGATTATTTATATTTAATTACTTATTTAAATTAATTATTTTGAATATTTATTTTTTTAGTTATTTCAACTGTTTATTTATTATTTAAATGTTTATTATCTATTTCAATTGCTTATTTAAATTATTTATTTTAATCATTTATTTGTTTGTTTAACATTTATTTTAATTGTTTATTGAATGCTGAATTTTAATTATTTATTGTAATTGTTTATTTAATTATTTTCATTAAATTATTTATTGAACATTTAAACGTAAATATGTAATTATTTATTTTATTTTTCTTTAGTTTTTATTCAATATTTATTTTAACTATTATTTGAATATTTAATCATTTATTTTAAATGTTAGATATTATTTCAATTGTTTATCTAAATTTTAATTACTTACTTTGATTATTTTTATTTGTTTATTATTTAAAATATAATTATTGTTTGATTAGAATTGTTTATATAATATTTAATTAGTAATTTTGATTATTTATATTTAATTATTTATTTAAATAAATTATTTTGGATATTTATATTTCTTAGTTATTTAAATTATTTATTTTTATTTAAATGTTCATTATTTATTTCAATTGTTTATTTAATTTTAACATTTATTTTAATTGTTTATTGAATACTTAATTTTAATTATTTATTGTAATTGCTTATCTAAATATTTTCATTTGTTTATTTTAAATTATTTCTTGAACGTTTAAACGTAAATATGTAATTTTTTTATTTCTTTAGTTGTTTATTTCATATTTATTTTAATTATTAATTGAATATTTATTTATTTATTTTAAATGTTAGATATTTATTTCAATTGTTTATCTCAATTTTAATTACTTACTTTGAGTATTTTTATTTATTAATTGTTTAAATTATGATTATTGTTTGATTGAAATTGTTTATTTAATATTTAATTAAAAATTTTGATTATTTATATTAAATTACTTACTTAAATAAATTATTTTTAATATTTATATATCTTAGTTATTTAAATTATTTATTTGTTTATTCAACATTTATTTTGATTGTTTATTCAATGCTTAATTTTAATTATTTATTGTAATTGTTTATTTGATTATTTTCATTAAATTATTTGTCGAATATTTAAACGTAAATATGCAATTATTTATTTTATCTTTCTTTATTTGTTTATTCAATATTTATTTTAATTTTTAACTGAATATTTAATTATTTATTTTAAATGTTAGATATTTATTTCAATTGTTTATCTAATTTTTCTAAGAAAAAGTCATTGGTTTCCTTGCTATTTCTTCCTCTTCTTTTTCCATACGTCGGTACGAGTGATTTGTGTTAGGGGTAATATTGACTTTTCATTATTTTTGAGCTTTTTACAGATTTTTCATTTTTTTTTTTAATCAGACAACGGTCCAAAATGGCTGTTCAATATTGACTTTTCATTATTTTTGAGCTTTTTACAGATTTTTCAATTTTTTTTTTAATCAGTAGACAACGGTCCAAAATGGCCGTTTTTCGTGGCTATCTGCCACCATTTAACCACCACCTGTCTTCTCCGCCTTCCTCTTCCCTTATTGTCTTCTCCTTCTCTCCGTTGACCAACTCCATCTTTTAGTTGCTATACAGATTGAATCCGGAATAATGGCAGCAGCGAGCAGTGTAAAAGTAGCCAGAATGACTCTGGGTTCACAGGGACTTGAAGTGTCTGCGCAGGGATTGGGATGCATGGGCATGTCAGCATTTTACGGCCTGCCCAAGCCTGAACCAGATATGATCAAGCTCATTCACCATGCCATTAACTCCGGCATCACCTTCCTTGACACATCGGACGCATATGGACCTCATACCAATGAAATACTCATCGGAAAGGTACTTACTTTGCCCTACTTCGAAATCCCTTTACGCACCCACATAACCGCAGTTGTCTCCCAGGCTGCACGAGCTTGCAAATTTGAGCTGGATTTTTCAACTCTGTGTACATATATAAAAGAAAAGTGTATAATGTTAATAATTGCTGAAATAGATTTAATGTGATGTACCTTTTGCTTTAACTGTCTGTTATGATTTCATGTTTTCCCTTTTGGGGTTTTTACATTAATTGGAGAATATGCTATCAAGGTAATTTATATTTAGCTGGAGAAGGTAAGACTCTGTAAAGCATTATTTGCAGCCTTAATTATTAGTAGTACTTCCTGGTCACTAGTCTAAAAGTTAAACCTTACTCTGGCTTGGTTATTTATTGCCTTTCTTTCACTTCTTTTAGAGGTGGATGTTTAATAAATGAAAGTTTTATAATGGTTATATATTGTCTTGTACGGAATTCTGGGTTTTTCATAGGCTTTGAAGGATGGGATGAGGGAAAAAGTAGAGTTGGCTACAAAGTTTGGGATTAAACTTTCTGATGGGAAGAGAGAGATATTTGGTGACCCGGCTTATGTGCGGGCTGCCTGTGAGGCCAGCTTGAAGCGGCTTGATATTGATTGCATTGATCTTTATTACCAACATCGCATTGATACACGATTGCCCATCGAAGTCACGGTTAGCCATCTATTCCCCTTTGTTTGTTTGTATATAACTCATAATTTAGTTTTACGAAATTTACAAGCACGTGTTGTTATCAATATGCGTTGGGTTTTCAACTAGCTCAGCAATGAGCTGAGCCAATAGGCAGGTTGCCAAATCTTGGATTGACTTCTTAATTATTTTTTTGATAAGACTTCTTAATAATTTTTCCCATGATTTTTTTAACAAGCCTATGTTGCATGTACGTTTATCTAGCTGATTATGAGTTGAATTTTAGTTGTTTATTGCCTTTCCACGTATTTACTATTTATTGGTTTTTTTGAACCAAGCTTAATATAATCTTGATAAATTGATGAACTATAGAATTGTAAAACTCTGCCATCTTAACTACTACTGCATGGTTCCCAGTCAAGCTCAGACCAAGTTACTCTAATATCTTGCATTGTTCCTTACCCTAAAGCTTTATGTGACAGATGAACTTCCACCGAATACTTTAGTGCTGTCATTGAGAGAAATGGTCAAAGAAGAACAATATATTTATTCAACTAACCAGAACTTTTTAAAATTCTTTTAAGCTAGAGAAATGAAAGGTGCCAGATTTTTACTGGTCTGTCAACTTTGTCACTCCACTGGTTGTTAAGCTGAAATTTTTGGGGATCATATTATTGGTTTGATGACAGCAATAGGAATAAAACATGTGTTGAAATGCAGTACTCATGCATAAAGCTATTGGGTGTTTGATTTTTCCATAGAAAAAAATAATACTCTTTTTTGGGTTTGTTTACCTAATTGTCTCACCATCTTTTTGTAGATGGCAGACTAGTTCTTTGCTGTTGGTAAAAATACTTAAATGATTTGATTTTACGTGCATAGTTGGTCGTATGTCTTCTTTGTATCTTTTGATTAATGTAACGTGTTTTACTCATGCGTCTCCTTATCACTTTGAATCTCTCTTTTTATTTAAGATTGGAGAACTGAAGAAACTGGTGGAAGAAGGTAAAATAAAATATATTGGGTTATCAGAGGCCTCGGCTGCAACAATCAGAAGAGCACATTCTGTTCATCCGATAACTGCAGTGCAGTTGGAGTGGTCTCTGTGGTCTAGAGATGTGGAGGCAGAGATAATTCCTACTTGCAGGTTTATTGATTACTATAATAGTTTTTATAAATTGATAATAGTGGTATGTTGCATGTTTAGCACAGACGCTTAAGTAGTATTAGACAGTAATAAGGAAGAAAATAAAGTATTGTTTATTTAGTAGTCATTCCTAGCCAATACCTTGTACCAAATACTCAAATTTCTACACTATCCTTTGTTGCAATTGTTTCAGAGAACTTGGCATCGGAATAGTAGCATACAGTCCTCTTGGACGGGGATTCTTCTCCTATGGCCCAAAATTGGTTGAAACTTTCAATGAAGCAGACTTCCGCCAGGTTTCTTTTTTACTTACCTCTTGAGTATCAACTTTAAATACGTTACTTTGAGTATTTTCCCTGCATATTTTCACCTCTTTGCAATTTATTTTATACATCTAATAAACTTCTAGATTACTTTCAAATATCTAGTTAGTGACATGATCATTGTATTGGCTAAAGTTTTAGGTATCACTTGCACTTCCTTGGCCCATCTACGAGGAATCTGTTTTTACCTTCTTGCTTTCTTTAAACTACATGCGTACTTGGAATATTTCGTATTCCAGTTACTGAAAACCCCTCAGAATTTTTTCCCCTTTTTTTCCTGATTTACATTATAAGAGAACAGCATCTTCTACAGGGCTATCACTTGAAACAAATTTTGTTTCATCAACAGGTTATTTAGCAATTGAATATACTTGGAAATTTCTGAGTTATAGCAGATTCCATGTCAAAATAGCAGTTGTTTTCCTTGGAAGAAGAAATTCAAACTACATGGTTTTTAGAAGTGTTAAAATTATATTACCTTGAGATTTTTCATTTCCAAAATGGAACTGTTGAGAAATGACCAATTTGATGCCATTTTCTTGGTATAAATATCTCATTTTTCCAACCAGATAATGTCTGATTATGAACATAACCTAAAACTCCTCATGTTGTTTGGTTAAGGTTTCGATTTTGAAACATGTGCTTTATGTTTTGCAGTATCTACCGAGATTCCAACCCGAAAATCTGGAGCACAACAAGAGCTTGTTTGAGAGAGTCAATGATATGGCAAGTAGAAAGGGATGCACCCCTTCACAGCTAGCTTTGGCTTGGGTCCATCATCAAGGAGCCGATGTGTGTCCCATACCTGGTACCACGAAAATCGAGAATTTGGAGCAGAACATTGGGGCGTTGTCTGTAAAACTGACCAAAGAAGAAATGACAGAGCTCGAATGTATTGCTTCTGCTGATGGAGTCAAGGGTGAGAGATATGGATCTGGTTTAAGCACATGGGAAAATTCAGACACTCCTCCTTTGTCAACTTGGAAAGCTGCAGCATGAAAACACATTTTCTCTGGGTGCTAATATTACAAGCTCTATACTTGCTCTTTTTACTACTAAAGTCGAGAGATTGAAATAAAGCCGACATTAAATGTTGTTGGCACACAGTTTGTTACTAGTATTGTGCGACCTTGTCGTTTTGTGATCTACCAGACCTGTATTGGGATATGTATTTGGTTGTTATGGCATTTCGCGTGAATAAGGATACAAACATGTCTGTTATGTTATTACGAGCTGTTGATTTCTGAGTGCTTTGATGTTTGAACCTTATGTTTTACTACCTTCATGATTAGTTCCATTTATAATAGTATGGATGTGGCAATGTTGTTCAGTAATGTTATACTAACACTTGTCTATATAGTGTTTAGGTGACAGGTTAAATAGAATATGAAATTAAATGACTCTTTAATTGTACTTATCGTTTAATGTCACATTAGCGCCCTATAGATTGTGATACGAACCCACGTAGTAGTTGTAGTTCTAAAACCCAAGATATATTAGATAAAATCCAAGGAAGCCAAATATCATGGTTCAGAAAGATCGAGCCAACTAAGCCTAAA
This sequence comes from Olea europaea var. sylvestris, assembly GCF_002742605.1. Classification (NCBI taxonomy): domain Eukaryota; kingdom Viridiplantae; phylum Streptophyta; class Magnoliopsida; order Lamiales; family Oleaceae; genus Olea; species Olea europaea. Next base: position 16,043 of record NW_019247473.1, on the reverse strand, counting down.
GATATAAAAAGATTCTATAAAAAGAGTATGGATACATTCAATAACCCTTATTTTGGTTCCGATATAAGTAGGAGTGGGCGTGATATGGTTCAGTCCGATTCCAAAAAGAACCGAACCGAACTGAGTACCAATGGGAATTTTAGAAATAGAACCAATGGTTCCGTATCTAGTTATGGAACCGGAACCGAACCAATCGGTTCCAATTCGGTCTGGTCCAGTTCTTTACATTGAAATTATGTAAACAAAGTGTTCACTAACAAAAAATTCGAAAGATGTTGCCGGCTATTTAAACGGATCACTTAAGTGGTTTAAGCCACATATTTGTCAACATTAATATCAAAAAGATAGTTCTACACATCATTAATAGAATTTTGACCATTAAACAAACGTGCTATTAATCAAGAATTCCAATTAACTCTACTTTGAAGTGGCAAATTCTCACTAAAATTGCTTTCAAATTGCGAATTTCCAAGTGAACAATGTAACTTGAAGTCTAAATTCAAAGCAATAAGTTAACAATTAAATGTCTAAATCCCATATTGTAATAAAATTAACAATCTGCCATAACAAAATTAAACTTAAGATCTCTTTAATGTCTTCTCAAAGTATCTGCACCAATCTTTCTAAAGAGTCAGTCCACCCCTTGCGTTGATTCTACGGCACAAAAGTTAAAGTTCAAATGTTGAACAAAAAATTTACATGTATGGAATTACATATAAAATATAATTTTGACTGTACTTACAATTAGATCATTCGTCAAGTTCCACAATCATTGAATTTGAATCATTCTTTTTGTGGGTACGTTTCCCAACAAGCTCTACATTACATTGAAAATTTCAAAATCTCAATTAAAAGAAGCATAAACAAAAATAAATATACAATATAATAAGCTAGAAAAAAAATATATTCTAATTATCAGTTTCCAATTGGACCAAATCTTCATGAAACTCTGTCTCTTCAATACTTGCTTCATATAATTGGTCTCCCGAAAGTGTAGAACGTAGCCAGTTTTGTGTACAAATTAAAGCTTCAACTGTTTTAGGTGATGCTGACTCCGAAGCAACCGTAGAAACTGGAATTGCAAGGACATCCCTTGCAATCTCGGACAAAATTGCATATCTTGGACAATTTAACTTCCACCAAGTCAAAATATCAAATCTGTGACTAGTAGAGTCTTCAATGGGTTTCATTAGGTATCTCTGAATCTCGTCTTTTCCTAACAAATCATTATTGTTACTTTTTAATTTTTTGTACCCAAAATCAAAATTATTGGACTCATCCCAATCATCATCTGTAGAAACCTCCATTAAAATGTCATTAAAATCACAATTACCACCACATTCGTCATTAGATGCACTATTCCATCCCTTGTAATGATTATACAACTCATATAATAAACTCTTGATTTCATCTTTTGGTGTTTCGACCAAGTTATTATCATACAAGTGACCAATACAATAACCGACAAACTCCAACTTATATCGAGGATCGAGCACAATAGCTATTATCAATATTTTGTTCATTTTCTCGACATTGCCCCAATACTTATCAAATTTACCCTTCATGTTTTTTGCCATATCACTTAATAAAGGATCTTGCCTATCACTCAATGATTTCAATAGTTGTTGAATATTTCAAACTTCTTTAAAGTATAAATTCGAGGAGATACTCAAAGATGCACTAAACTTTAAAGTAATTTCATAAAAAGTTTTCAAAAACTTAATTAACTTCCGACCTTTTTCCCAATCATCGCTTGTAGGTGGACCTTCTCTTTCCTTCTCATTCTCACAATCTTCAAAATATTTGCAATAAAAACCATCTTCCTCTGCCATACGATCAAATGCTTTCTCAAACTTAAGCACACTATACAACATCAAGTATGTTGCATTCCATCTAGGAGGTACATCTAACATAGCCAATTTTTTTGCATTCAATTTTCTTCCTTTCTACACAAATCTTAAATTTTGCTAATCTCGAAGGTGATGATCGAAAATACTTCACATCATTTCTAATACTTGCTATTGCCATGTGAAACTCTTTCAACCCATCATTTACAATTAAATTCACTATATGTGCACAACACCTTATACGCATAAGCGAACCACCCAAGACCATCCCATCAACCTTCCAATTCTTTAATACCTTTTTCATATAGATAATAGCCCCATCATTTGCACTTGCATTATCAACAGTAATTGTGGACACATGTTCTATTCCCCAATCAAGCAAACATGTTTCAATAAGTTTTCCAATTGTTTCCCCTCTATGGTTTGGTACCACCGAAAAATTCAATATCCTCTTATGCAACACCCAATTTTTGTCAATAAAATGGGCAATGATAACCATGTAACTAATATTTTGTATTGATGTCCAGCAATCGGTCGTAAGGCACACCCTTTGTTTATTAGACATAAGTTTACCTTTCAATAATTCATTTTCCTCATTATAAAGTTTCAATATATCCCTAGTAACTATTCTCCGAGATGGAATATCAAATTTACGGCAAGCATGTCCCATGAAATTTTTAAACCCGACACCATCAACAAAGCTAAACGGCAATTCATCCACAATAATTATTTTCACCAATGACCTCCTACATGCTTCTTTGTTAAACACCATAGTAGCAATATTGACATTACCACCATCACCATCATCATTATCATTTAATTGTCTAGTTAGAACCTTTTGTCTTTCATCCACTCTGGTATTCTTATATTTTTGACTGTTTCTAAAGTGTTTCCACAAGCCAGAAGTACCAATCTTATTTGAATCACAAGCATAAGACTTTCCACAGTAATTATATTTTGCCTTCCCCTCCCCCCTTGTATCTTAGTAAAATGAGACCATATTTCTAATCTCATATTTGGGATTTTTTTATCTTTGACCATCTCGGTATTCAACCTTCTTCTTTCCAACTAAGATACATCTCTCATTAACAAGTGAAGGAATTAAATTCGTAGATGTTAATGGATTCAGAGTATAAACAATTTCAAATGGAGTATAAGAAATAGTAGAACGCATTACCCTATTATATGCAAACTCTATGAATGGCAAGCAGTCCTCCCAACTCTTCAAGTTCTTTTTGACTATAGTGTGCAATAATTGTATCACAGTCCTATTAACAACCTTTTTTTGTCCATCCGTTTTTGGTTGACAAGTTGTAAAGAATAATAGCTTAGTCCCTAACATACTCTACAAAATCTTCCAAAAATGACTAAGGAACTTGACTTTTCTGTTCGATACAATATTTCTAGGTACCCTATGTAAATGCACTACTTCTCTAAAAAAATAAATCCGCAATATTAGTAGCACCATCAGTTTTATAATATGGAATGAAATGTGTCATCTTACTAAATCTATCTACCACAAAAAATATGGAATCTCTTCATTTCTAGTTCCTAACAACGTAAGAGTAATATATTTCCCATCTTTAGTAAAACTGCACTTATTTTCTTATCCATCATGCATCACCTCCCTATCATATTGTCATGGCCTCCCTAACAAAATATACTTGATATGCATAGGAACTTTATTATACATCACTTCATCATGATACCTCCCAATTGACCAATACTCACCTATTTACCCTAACCTATCCACATTCATTCAACCAATACAATTTGTAAAGCCTATGATATTTTAGCATAGTTAATCCCAATTTTTTAACAAGAATAGTGCCAGCCACATTGGTACAACCAACCCCATTGATAATAATACTACATACCTTGTTGTAGACATGACATCTCGCATGAAATATGTTCTCCCTTTGGTTCTCCAAGTCATCCACTTTGATTTCAGCACTAAGATCTTACCTTGTAACCAATAGCTCTCCCACTGCGTACTTTGCTTTCTTACCATCACTAGCATCCTCTAATTCAAACATATCAACATAATCACCCTTACTATTAATCAACACTTCTCTATCGTCACGCAAGATCATCACCCTTTGTTTGGACATTGAGAAGTAACGTGTCTCGATCCCAAGCACTTAAAACATTCGATATCCCGATTTCTAGGAGGTTGAGAATCTGCCTTAGACTTCATCTCTTCCCTTTGGTAGCTCAATTCTACTCTTTGAAATAGCCACATCACTTTTGTTGCTATCCCACTTCGGTTACCAAAAAAGGTTAGAATCCGAAGAACCCAAAGAATATCTAGCTTCCCTCTTCTTCTTCAACACCCTCTCTACCTTCATAACTACATGTAGCATATCCTTCAACTCCACATACTGGTGTAATTCTACCACTTTAGCTATCTTTCTATTTAAACCATTCAAAAATCGGGCCATGGTGCCCTCCCGGTCATCCTTAACATTCGCTCTAATATTGACAATCTTCATCTTCTTGTGATAATCCTCCACACTCCTAGATCCTTAATAAAGAAACTACAATTTTTAATAAAGAATCATATAATAATGATTAGGAATGAACCTTTTTCCTCATTATGGCCTTCAATTTTTCCCATGTCTCAATTGGCCTCTCATGAGCCTCTTAGATGTTGCTATTTGAACCTACTAAATGAAAGCATAATCAGTAAATTCAACGACAACAAGTTTTACCTTTTTCTCCTCCAAGTAGTTAGGAACTTCTTTAGATGTTCCCTACATAAATTAGCGAACAATGTGTCTTACCTCTCCATCCAAGCTTTTTATCTATCCATCCTATCTCCCATATTATTAAACAACCATTCAAACCATTGTATTATCTCCTTCATCATGATGACTTAATTATTCTTCTTGCATGAAGTTGAATCATCTCTGTCAAATATCCTAAAACTAGAATAATATTTGCGTCACATTTGTACTCTTGTGTATCACTCAATCTGACTTTTTCCCTCTATTAGTCTCACCACTCTGCCTTTTTTCCACTCAAAATACTTCTTTGGAAGCGCTTCAAAGAACCAATTTGATCTCAATCAAAAATCAACCCTTGTGAAGTCCAAACAAAGAATTGAGTACAAGAGTTAGCTCTGGAATGACTCGAGAAATAGGAATTTGGCACTTTGAATGGAAACACTAAGGATAAATCTAAGGAAGTGTTTCTTCAATTTGAATTTGACACTTTGACTTTGGAATTGATCTTTTTTTATTTTATATAATTGCTATATTTTTCTACAATTTTCAAACTTTTTTGCTAAATGCGCAACATTTCAACAAAGAGCCCAAAAAATCAAAAAGGAATTTATTTAGACACTAATTTAGCGCACAAACGGCTTTTAAGATTTTATTTTATTTATTTATTTATTTTTAGGATTTTAATTGGACTGAATGACTCTAAAGATTAAGAGCATGAAGAACGAGGATGAAGACTCAAACAAAAAAGGTAAATGATATAACCTTAATTTTTGGAGTCTAAGTTTTGATACTTACTGATGTGAATCCACGTAGTAATTGTAGCTACGAAACCTATGACAGATTAGATCAAACCTAAGAAAGCCAAATATCACAGTTTAGAAAGCTCGACTGTTGACAAGTTGTAAAGAATAATAGCTTAGTCCCTAACATACTCTACGAAATCTTCCAAAAATGACTAAGGAACTTGACTTTTCTGTTCGATACAATATTTCTAGGTACCCTATGTAAATGCACTACTTCTCTAAAAAAATAAATCCGCAATATTAGTAGCACCATCAGTTTTATAATATGGAATGAAATGTGTCATCTTACTAAATCTATCTACCACAAAAAATATGGAATCTCTTCATTTCTAGTTCCTAACAACGTAAGAGTAATATATTCCCCATCTTTAGTAAAACTGCACTTATTTTTGTATCCATCACGCATCACCTCCCATCGTATTGTTATGGCCTCCCTAACAAAATATACCTGACATGCATTGGAACTATGTTATACATCACTTCATCATGATACCTCCCAATTGACCAATACTCACCTATTTACCCTAACCTATCCACATTCATTCAACCAATACAATTTGTAAAGCCTATGATATTTTAGCATAGTTAATCCCAATTTTTTAACAAGAATAGTGCCAGCCACATTGGTACAACCAACCCCATTGATAATAA
>NW_019247473.1:0-9682 GCF_002742605.1 Olea europaea var. sylvestris | reverse complement strand
GCAATTTTTGATAAAGAATCCTATAGTAATGATTAGGAATGAACCTTTTTCCTCATTATAGCCTTCAATTTTTCCCATGTCTCAATTGGCCTCTCATGAGCCTCTTAGATGTTGCTATTTGAACCTACTAAATGAAAGCATAATCAGTAAATTCAACGACAACAAGTTTTACCTTTTTCTCCTCCAAGTAGTTAGGAACTTCTTTAGATGTTCCCTACATAAATTAGCGAACAATGTGTCTTACCTCTCCATCCAAGCTTTTTATCTATCCATCCTATCTCCCATATTATTAAACAACCATTCAAACCATTGTATTATCTCCTTCATCATGATGACTTAATTATTCTTCTTGCATGAAGTTGAATCATCTCTGTCAAATATCCTAAAACTAGAATAATATTTGCGTCACATTTGTACTCTTGTGTATCACTCAATCTGACTTTTTCCCTCTATTAGTCTCACCACTCTGCCTTTTTTCCACTCAAAATACTTCTTTGGAAGCGCTTCAAAGAACCAATTTGATCTCAATCAAAAATCAACCCTTGTGAAGTCCAAACAAAGAATTGAGTACAAGAGTTAGCTCTGGAATGACTCGAGAAATAGGAATTTGGCACTTTGAATGGAAACACTAAGGATAAATCTAAGGAAGTGTTTCTTCAATTTGAATTTGACACTTTGACTTTGGAATTGATCTTTTTTTATTTTATATAATTGCTATATTTTTCTACAATTTTCAAACTTTTTTGCTAAATGCGCAACATTTCAACAAAGAGCCCAAAAAATCAAAAAGGAATTTATTTAGACACTAATTTAGCGCACAAACGGCTTTTAAGATTTTATTTTATTTATTTATTTATTTTTAGGATTTTAATTGGACTGAATGACTCTAAAGATTAAGAGCATGAAGAACGAGGATGAAGACTCAAACAAAAAAGGTAAATGATATAACCTTAATTTTTGGAGTCTAAGTTTTGATACTTACTGATGTGAATCCACGTAGTAATTGTAGCTACGAAACCTATGACAGATTAGATCAAACCTAAGAAAGCCAAATATCACAGTTTAGAAAGCTCGACTCAATAAATTATTGAACTAAAAAAATTAAAACAATCGCCAACAATATATTGACCTTGTGATCACAAAACCTATTGATAATTACGGAATTAGTTCGATGAAGAACGAGTTGAAAGCAATATATGCCTTGCAATAATATCTCTCAAATTATGTATTTTTATATTGAAAAGAATGAGTCTTATTTATAAGGACCCTACGAAAACTTAATTAAAAATGGAAGTAAGCCTAAAATATGTAAAAAAGATAACATAAAAAGAGTTTTAATTAAAATAGAAGTCTAGGCAAAATTTGAAAATTGTGTCCCAATTTTTCACTCTGCGGCCACATAGGCTTTCGGGGTGCGATTGCAAAGATCATTCAAAAACCCTTATCTTAGTTCTGGTATGGGTACATGAGGCCACATATATGGTTAGACTATGCAGTCGCATAGGCCCTTGACTTGGGTCCCTCTTCCTTTGTTTAAACCAAATTGATCCATCTTGTTTATTCTTCCATGCTCAATATGAAACTTGTTATTTTGTCTGTTGTGATTGATGTTTCATCCACCGTAGATTAGACAAGTAATCTCATGGCTTCTTTGACCTTCTTTGCTCGTGACCTAATCATTAGTCCTTCCTCCACAATCAATAAGCCATTGTTGTTGCTAACTCTCATGCAGCATACTTAAAAGCACCTTGTTGATTTTTTAAGCAAAGCCGAACATGCTCATAAATTGGAGTTAAAAGAGTGCATCGATGAAATATGCAATATTGGATTCAGACCTTAAAAGGAGAATCTCTGATTCCTTAAGAAATGTGAGATCGGAACAAGAACACCTTTTGGGCCAGTCTCTTAATTAAGTAGCCTTCAAGTTCAAGCTTGCAGTGTTAACTACAGATTTTGTGATCGAGTTGGATGGTTGTACGCCATAGTTATCTTTGTTTCATTGTGAAGTTGACATCAAGCTCTTCGAAATGGTGTAAGAAAAAAAATTACGATACAAAACAATCTCGATCCTCTAACAATTAGCCCAAAATGGGATCTGGACCATGCAAATTTGTCCAGATTTTAGACTTAACAATTTGAGTTTTGTCCTTCAGTGAGCTGGATTCGTTTATTAACAACCCATTTATTTTTTCAATAATTTAATTATGATAAATTTGGGTCACCTTGGATGGCACGTTGTATATGTGCGTCCAACAAACAAGCACTCTATAAAAGTAACTTATTTTCATAAAGTGGTTTATTTTAATGCTTGGAGAATTGAAAAGATTGTGTATATAAATGTGTATAAGTAGCATATTATACTAGCCTTAACCATTTTTATCTCAAATAAGTGATTGCAGAAATACACACAACTTATAAGTGAAGATTAAAGGAAATCATAATTTTCATCCATCACTATTTTCATTTATCATTCTTATATATTTTTCACACACTAAATCTATCCCTATTAAAATTTTAAAAAAGTATTATATTCATCCACATTACATTTCAACATTACTTTTATTAAATTAATACATTCAAATACCATATATATCTACATTATTTTTATATATGTATCAAACTCTAAACTACCTGGAAAAAAAAAATTTATGGGACAAAACATAATTTTTTTGACATAACTAAAATTAAAATTGTGAGATTTTTAGAACTATTTAATTTTTTTTGGAACACAATAATAGTAGGACCGTAAATATGGTTAATAATTTTTATTTTATTTAAAAAAAAGAGCGTTTTTATTAATTAGAGTTGATATAGTTTATTATGAGAATTGGATTAAGAATTTTTGAAGAGTCACATAAATTAATTAACATTTAATCATCAATAAACTTAGATTATCTAAAACAAACATGTTGTTGAACTCAAAAATAAATAAATTAATTAATCTTTGTATACATGTAGACTGATAATTGAAATTCAATATTCATACTTTACAATTAAGTATGAAATAATACTCATGTCAAGAGATTATTTGGTGAAATAAGAATTTGATGGTAGTCCATGGTGGTCTTTTTAATTCCGATATAATAATACATCTTAGTTTTTATTTTTTATTTTTTAATTAAAAACCTTCTCCTTCTTCCAATCAATTGAGGTGGAATCTAGAGATTATGGAGCTTGTCCTTTAAACTAATTAAGGTGAAGTTAAAGAAATTAGCACCGAATTGTATTCTTTATTCTTGTCAAAGGTTACGATTTTAAAATGCAAAATACAGCAGTTCATAATTCATAATGAAGTTTTTTCATTGCTAGTTGATTGCCATTGAACTTGAGAGATATTTGGATAGTGGAGCATAAAAAAAATATGGTATATATTTTTTTAATCACTTTCATAATTCTTCCATAAATATTTGCATTCTTATCGTGTGTGAAACATGTTCTTGAACTTTTCGGAGTTTTCTTATAGAAAATCATTGCCGACTTCAAAGGAAAATTCCATAATATTTTGTTGGTTCATATTCATCTATCAATTTATAGAATTGCTTACAATTTGTACCAAGAGATGAAGATTCTAAAATGACTGTTGCACCATTTATCTCTACCTTTATGAAGGGAATTATCTAGAATCAAGAATGTGTCCTCACCGAATTACATGTGAGAATATTATATTATTAGTCAATTAAGTGGTAAACATCAAAATTGTATAAAGTCAAATTTTGTTCTAGTAAATATTAATTTTCTTTGGTCTTAAATTCAACAATTTGATATCAAAGTATGGCGGTTGATGACGAATTTATGGCTTCTTGAGATCGTGAACAAATTGAGGTTGTGAAACTTCCATATAGCTTGCTTGATTATGAATATGTAAATCAAGTCACAATGAGCAACTCCCAAGTGGTAGACGGAGTAAAGAAGCTCAATAATCAGAACAACACAACATCGAAAACTTGTATAGAGTCATACCTTCAAGGGCACGATCTATTGTAAGTAGTTGGTGGAAGTGGCATAATGCTATAAGATGAAGCTGTGGCTATAAAAAAGTGGAGAATCACAGCAGACAAGATCATGTTTGTTATAAGACAATAATTAAGAAAAAAATTGTTGGCGCAAATAATGAATAAGAACACACCAAAAGAAGCATGCGATACTTTTGCCTTACTATTCTCAAAGAAAAATGACTTGAGGAGGTTATAATTATATAAAAACAAGCTGCTCTCAATCATTTAAAGAAAACTGATATTAAGTTAATATTTTAACAAAGTTAAATCTCTCCATTTTTGTATTAGAGTATTTGAGTAAAATTTTGGAGTCTAGAATAAGAAGAATAATCGCACATGAGTTGAGCCCGAATTTAGAGGCTTGATTGCCGCTATACAAGATTGGCCAAGTCAAACGTTACTGGTCAACATCAAAAATTTGTTGGTCAGCCAAGAAGTGTTGACAAATAAATGTTAGGGGTCTCGATAAAGAAAGAGGAATAAGCATTATTCAATTATAAAAGAAAATGGCAATTTCATCAATAAAATAATAAAGAATTAAAAGAATGTAAATCTAAAGGATGGTTTGAAGGAAGCTATCAGACAAGAGAAGTTCAATAAAATTGCTACAAGAGAGGTCAAGAATATCAACGAACTAACGACTTGTGATTTGTATGGGGAAAATGAGATCATTATGTTAGAGATTGCTGAAGGAACTAGCAGAAGGCAATATAGCAATTCCAACAAGCAAGAGAAATAAAATATTGAAGAAGAATGGAATGTTGAGGCATCTACAACAATAATTGATGAGGTTCAAGAGAAAGAAAACCAATTCAAGTCTAAAGGATGAATTGGCACTAGTGGTGGTCCTTCTTGAATAAATGATTGCAAAGGTGATTGGATTGATGACTCAAGATAGAATATTGTAGTTCATGAAGAGTCTTCTTGTAGGACTTCATAGGGCTACCATCAAATTCAAGAGAAATAGTGTTTAAAGAAGTAAATTCTTGGCAGACACCACAGAGAGTGGAGTTATTATATTCAAAGAAAAGGAAGATAAATTACAAGAAGAGATCACATAAACACAAGAAAGTCCTAAGAAAACAAAAGATACACAAGAATCAAGTGGTGAGAAAAAGTTTACTGATTTAACACAAACTTCTAAGTAGATGGGTGTGCATCAAATAACACTAGAGGAGATAAAACCAAGTCAACAAGAAGAGGTTAAAGTAAACGAGCCTACAACCACGACTGAGAAAATCAACTAGACAAAGAAAACTAAATCACAAGTATGCTAATGCAATTTTTGAAGAAGACGAGAATGTCAAAGAGCAAGATACATTTGAAGTAGCATATGCATTGAATAAAGGATCGAGGGCTTCAAAATTCATCGATTTTAAGAGACACCTGGGCATGATGAAAAAGAAAAGAGTCAAAATGAAAAATCGATACTGAAAGAGAAAACTGAAAAAATCATCAAAGACTTCAAAGGAAAAATTTTCAGAATATTTTGCACATTCATCTTCATCTATCAATTTCTGAGCTTGTCTACAATTTGTACAAAGAGATGAAGATTATAGAATGGATATTGTACCATTTATCTCCACCGTCATGAAGGGAATCATCTAGAATTAAGAATGTCCCTTCATCGAATTTTTTGCCTATTATATATATGTTGGTTGTATAATTTTGTGTGAAGAGAAAGTGAGATAAAGAGAAAGACATAGTGTATGCATGTGTAAGACAAAAAGTACATCGAGATAGATTTGAGATTTAGTGAAGTGAAATTGTGAATGAATTGAAAGAAGTTGCTGAAAAGTCCATTAAGTGGGAACATTATATTATTAGTCAATTAAGTGGTGTATATCAAAATTGTATAAAGTCAAATTTTGTTCTACTATATATAGTTTTCTTTGGCCTTAAATTTAACAATTCAAAATCAGAGCAAGGCGATTGGGGATGAATTATGAGATTCTTGACATCATACACAAACTGAGTTTGTAATGCTTTTATAAAACTTGCTTGATTATAACAAGGTAAATCAAATCACGATTGGTGACTTATAAATGGTAGGCGAAGTAAAAATAGCTCAATAATCAGAATTACACAACATAAAAAACTTGCATGAAGTCATATCTCCAAGGGCATGACCTATGGGAAGTAGGTGGTGGAGGTGACGTGCTGCCAAAAGATGAAGCCGTGGCTCCGAAAAAGTGAGGAATCAAAGTGGACAAGATCATGTTCGTTATAAAGACAATAATCAGTGAAAAATTGTTGGAGCACATAAGGGATAAGAGTACATCAAAAGAAGAATGAGACACTCTGGTCACACTATTCTAAAAGAAAAATGACTTGAGGCTGTATTTACTAAAAAATGAGATGCTTTTGATCCTTGAGGAGATTGACAATATGTTAATATTTTAATAAAGTTAAATCTCTCTATCGCGAAATTTTTGAATTAGATTCATTCAAGCAAAATTTTGGAGTTTAAAAAGAGAATAATAATACATAGATTGTAAGTCTCTATATAAGGTTGGCCAGAGCAAACGAGGACCACTCTCAGTGCTCCACGTCCCAGGAAATCCCACACATAAAGCTTGTGTAAAGTATCCTACAGGGGATAAATTAGCCATCTATACTTCGTGCACATTGTACCTTGGCCATCTCATCTTCTAGAACAGATGAATAATCATTTTGAACAAAGGAATTTTTATCACGAATATTGAATCTATATTAATTTTATTCATTGCTTTTTTATTTAACTAATTCGTAATCCAGTGTTTGATGTAAAATAGTTTCATCATGAGATCAAGTTAAATGACATAGAACATTCACATCTTATAATTATTCTGCCAAAAGAGAACCATCTGTTAAAAAAAAAAATCAATGGATTGAGGACTAGAGATGGCTTTCTTGTAGATAGTTGGATCTGAGGTGTCACTAGTGTCATACTCATGCTCTTGCAAGTAGACAATGTAGTCATCAGAGATTGCAGGTCTGCGAACCTTTTCTGATCTCCTTAAATGTGCATCTTCTATGGCTACATTTGGAGCTTTTTGTGCTATTTGCTCAACAGGTTCATTCTGAATGGCTACTGGATGCTGATTAACAATAGGGCCAATTGTTGGAGCAGAAGCGACATGCACAGGGACAATAACTAGGTATTGTCTGAACACAATTTCTCTAAGCCCTTGGCTTGTACCAACGTCATCCTCGAAATAGATTGCCTGATGTAATTCAATAACTCTGGTGGTATGCAAAGGACAGTAGAACTTGGAACCCCTCGGTCCCATATAATAACCAATAAAGTAGCCGCTGGCGGTCTTAAGGTCAAGTTTCTTGGATTGCGAATTGTAGGTCTTATTTTTGCTTTACAACCCCAAACATGAAAATGACGCAAAGTGGGTTTCTTCTATGACCACAACTCATAATGAGTCTTGGGAACAAACATACGAGGCACCTAATTCAAAATATAAGCTGCAGTTCTCGAAGCATCACCCCATAGAAACTCAGGCAAGCAAGAGTTTGCCAATATACATCGCACCATGTCAAGAAGTGTGCGATTCCTTCTCTCCGCAACTCCATTTTCCCAAGGTGTACTAGGCATTGTATATCGAGCATCAATGCAACATTCCTGTAGGTACCTTACAAAAGGTCCAGGGTTCCTTCCCATCTCATCATATCTCCCATTTCTATCAGAGCGAACTACTTTAATTCTTTTCCCTTGTTGAAGCTCCACCTTCGTTTTGAAGGCTTTAAAGGCCTCCAAAGAATCAGACTTCTCACGAACGAGCTCAACAAAACCATAACGGGAAAATCGTCAATAAAAGTGATGAAGTACTTATAACCACCCATAGCTGGAGGAGTAAAAGGCCAACAAATGTCAGTATGGATTAACCAAAGTGATTTTGTGCACCTGTTAACTTCTCTATTTCTAGCCTTGGCAATCAACTTTCCTTTTATGCAGTCAATGCAAGTGTCAAAGTCTGAGAAGTTAAGATCATGCAAAATCCCATCCTTTATTAATATTTCCATTTGTTGCCTAAAATGGAAGATTTTTCATCCAAACTTGACCTTTTTGTGGTAGCAACAGTATTAAGAGAAGAAGAAGAGGAAGTAACAAGAGACACATCCACCAAATCAAGTTTATAAAGATTACCACATAAAATTTCATTTCCAATCAAAATAGAGTCATGGTAAATACAACTTTTTCAGTTCCAAAAAGAAAATTGTAACCAGTTCTATCCAAAATAGACACAGAAATTAAACTCTTCCTAATCGAAGGTATGTATGCAACTTCATACAACTCCAAAAAAAGTCCAGTGGTAAGCTGTAACTTGACTGTTCTCAAAAATTCAACTTTGGTTCTTGTATCGTCTCCCATATAGACATGCTACTTCATACTAGTTGGTTCCTTCCTGCTTGTCATCTCCTGCAACGAATTGGTAACATGAATTGTAGCACCAATGTCTAACCACCAAATATTATAAGGCACATTAACAATATTTGACTCCAGGCATACATTCATCAAAAGATTACATTTCTTCTCCATTCTGGCCTTGAGCTTCCTGCAATATACCTTCTTGTGCCCAAATTTCTGGCAATAATTGCATTTTCCTTTAAAACCCTCATTCTTGGGAACATTGGAAGCTAAGGGCATTCTTTGCGCATTCCCGTTGTTGCCCGTATTCTATTTTTTGAAGGGCTTGTTGTCATTGATATTCTTTTGTAGAGGCTTTCTTTTTCTAACCATTGTTGTTATGTTTCATTACCATAGTCACACTTCTTGCCCTTCCCTTTTTTGTGTCATCTTCTTCCTTGGCAAGAATGGTAGTCATCTCCTCTATAGTCCATTATTTTTTTGAGCATTGTAACTAGACCTAATGGAGTCAAACTGCGATTGTAGAGTCCCTAAAATGAACGACACAATGTAGTCCTCATCAAGTTCCATAACAATTGCCTTGATCTTGTGATAACAGGCCACAATTTTGTCAATATGCTCTCTAATTCTACTAACACCATCATAAATAGTGAAATGTAGAGTGCTCAAAAGCCCATTATTCTCATTTTTGGAGAACTTTTTGTACTTCTTGTTGATGGCTTCTAGAAATAAGCAGTCTCAGTCTTTGCAATGCTATCACGTATAAAGTCCTCCATGTGATTCCTCATGATCATTAAATAACACTACTTGAATACTCCCAATCATCATAAAACTTCTTTTCATCAGCGGAACTTTCAGTAGTGGGCTTAGGAGATGAGTCCTCTCTCAAGGCCAAGTCCAATTTCATGATAGGAAGATTCATCATAAGAGATTCAACCCATTGTTTATGATTAGTCCCATTTAGCTTCAAAATGACAAAAAATTGAGGATTGTCCAAAGCTGAAGAAAAACACAAAAGCGACATTAATATGCATGTGAAAGACATGATCATGGTATTTACTATTCTTCAACTTTCTTAAATGATCCACAAAAGTGATCATCGAATGCTAGAGTCCCTTGACTCATTCACAGGCTAGAGCAATACATTTAGTATCACAACCAAATGCATCAATCAACTATCGATAGGATAGTAAAAAAATTGTGCCAATTCATAATATTTCATGCATTCTCTTCACCAGTTTAAACATCCTACCAAACAATGAAGTCATTGATAGGATAATTTCATTGCCCGTATGGATCTTAGTATAATGTCATTAAGCGAAGCATA
>NW_019247472.1:0-1416 GCF_002742605.1 Olea europaea var. sylvestris | reverse complement strand
TCTGAAATTTGACAGGTTGATCGGAAACAAAAACCGCGCCAGGGGCAATTACGTCATTTTTCTCGAAATTTCGGAATGGGCTACAATTTGAAAGGTTGATCGGAAACAAAAATCGCGCCTGGGGCAATTTCGTCATTTTTCGCGACGGTGTCAGAATGGGCTAAAATTTGACAGATTGATCGTAAACAAAAATCGCGCCGGGGGCAATTTCGTCATTTTTCGTGACGGTGTCGGAATGGGCTAAAATTTGACAGATTCGTCGGTGTCCGAATGGGCTAAAATTTGGAAGGTTGATCGGAAACAAAACTCGCGCCGGGGGCAATTTCGTCATTTTTCGCTACGGTATCGGAATGGGCTAAAATTTTGCAGGTTGATTGGGAACAAAAATCACCGCCGGGGGCAATTTCGTCATTTTTCGCGACGGTGTCGGAATGGGCTAAAATTTGACAGATTGATCGGAAACAAAAATCGCGCCGGGGGCAATTTCGTAATTTTTCGTGACGGTGTCGAAATGGTCTGAAATTTGACAGGTTGATCGGAAACAAAAACCGCTCCAGGGGCAATTACGTCATTTTTCTCGAAATTTCGGAATGGGCTAAAATTTGACAGGTTGATCGGAAACAAAAATCGCGCCGGGGGCGATTTCGTTTTTTTTCGCGACGGTGTCGGAATGGGCTAAAATTTGACAGATTGATCGTAAACAAAAATCGCGCAGGGGTCAATTTCGTCATTTTTCGTGACGGTGTCGGAATGGGCTGAAATTTGACGGATTGATCGGAAACAAAAATCGCGCCGGGGGCAATTTTGTCATTTTTCGCGACGGTGTCGGAATGAACAGAAATTTGGCAGTTTGGTTGGAAACAAAAATCGGGCCGAGGGCAATTTCGTGATTTTTCACGACGGTGTCGGAATGGGCTAAAATTTGACAGATTGATCGGAAACAAAAATCACGCTAGGAGCAATTTCGTCATTTTTCGCGACGTTGTCGGAATGGACTGAAATTTGGCTACAAAAATCGCGCCGGGGGCAATTTCGTCATTTTTCGCGACGGTGTCGGAATGGGCTAAAATTTGACAGAATGATCGGAAACAAAAATAGCGCCGAGGGCAATTTCGTCATTTTTCGTGAGGGTGTCGGAATGGGCTAAAATTTGACAGATTGATCAGAAACAAAAATCGCGCCGAGGGCAATTTCATCATTTTTCGCGACGGTGTCGAAATGGGTTAAAATTTGACAGATTGATCGAAAACAAAAATCGCGCTAGGGGCAATTTCGTCATTTTTCGCGACGTTGTCGGAATGGGCTGAAATTTGGCAACAAAAATCCCGTCGGAGGCAATTTCGTCATTTTTCGCTACGGTGTCGGAATGGCGTAAAATTTGACAGATTGATCGGAAACAAAAATCGCGCCGGGGGC
>NW_019247471.1:0-1416 GCF_002742605.1 Olea europaea var. sylvestris | reverse complement strand
GCGTGGTTTTTGTTTCCGATCAACCTGTCAAATTTGAGCCCATTCCGACTCCGTCGCGAAAAATGACGAAATTGCTCCCGGGGTGATTTTTGTTTACAATCAATCGATCAAATTTGTGCCCAATCCGGCCCCGTCGCGAAAAATGACGAAATTGCCCCTGGCGCGATTTTTGTTCCTGATCAACCTATCAACTTTCAGCCCATTCCGACTCCGTCGCGAAAAATGACGAAATTACCTCTGGCGCGATTTTTGTTCCTGATCAACCTGTCAAATTTGAGCCCATTCCGACTCCGTCGCGAAAAATGACGAGATTTCCCCTAGCGAGATTTTTGTTCCCGGTCAACCTATCAAATTTGAGCCCATTCCGACTCCGTCGCGAAAAATGACGAAATCTCCCCCTGCGCGATTTTTGTTTCCGATCAACCTGTCAAATTTGAGCCCGTTCCAACACCTTCGTTAAAATGACGAAATTGCCCCTGGAGTGGTTTTTGTTTCCGATTAACCTGTCAAATTTGAGCCCATTCCGACTTCGTCGCGAAAAATGACGAAATTGCCCCCGGCGTGATTTTTGTTTACTATCAATCGGTCAAATTTGAGCCCGATCCGACCCCGTCGCGAAAAATGACGAAATTGCCCCTGGCGCGATTTTTGTTCCAGATCAACCTGCCAAATTTGAGCCCATTCCGACTCCGTCGCGAAAAATGACGAAATTCCCCCCGGCGAGATTTTTGTTCCCGGTCAACCTGTCAAATTTGAGCCCATTCCGACTCCGTCGCGAAAAATGACGAAATTCCCCCCGGCGAGATTTTTGTTCCCGGTCAACCTGTCAAATTTGAGCCCATTCCGACTCCGTCGCGAAAAATGACGAAATTGTCCCCTGCGCGATTTTTGTTTCCGATCAACCTGTCAAATTTGAGCCCATTCCGACACCTTCGTCAAAATAACGAAATTGCCCCTGGCGTGATTTTTGTTTCCGATCAACCTGTCAAATTTGAGCCCATTCCGACTCCGTCGCGAAAAATGACGAAATTGCTCCCGGCGCGATTTTTGTTTACGATCAACCTGTCAAACTTGGGCCCAATCCGACCCCATCGTGAAAAATGACGAAATTGCGCCTGAATAAATATTTGTTCCCGATCAACCAATCAAATTTGATCACATTCCGACACCGTCGCGAAAAATGACGAAATTGCCCCAGGCGCGATTTTTCCTCCCGAACAACCTGTCAAATTTGAGCCCAATCCGACCCCGTCGCGAAAAATTACGAAATAGCCCCTGGCGCGATTTTTGTTCCCGATCAACCTGTCAAATTTGAGCCCATTCCGACTCCGTTGCGAAAAATGACGAAATTCCCCACGGCGAGATTTTTGTTCCCGGTCAACCTGTCAAATTTGAGCCCATTCCGACTCCGTCGCG
>NW_019247470.1:0-1416 GCF_002742605.1 Olea europaea var. sylvestris | reverse complement strand
GATCGTTTTTGACAAATTGCTATTCTAATTTGATTGGAATCGAACCAATGAAAAGTGGTTTTTGATTTCATGATATTTTCGGGAATCTTGGTTTTTGTCGAATTACTAGTCTAAAACTTCGGGTTCGTTCATTTTTGACGAATTGCTTGTCTAATTTTATTGGAATCGAGCCAATGAAAAGTGGTTTTAATTTTCATGATAACTTCGGGGTTGTTCGTTTTTGGAGAATTGCATGTCTAATTCGATTGGAATCGAGCCAATGAAAAGTGGTTTCTGATTTCATGATAAATTCGGGTTTATTCATCTTTGGCTAATTGCTAGTCTAATTGAATTGGAATCGAACCAATGAAAAGTTATTTTTGATTTCACGATAACTTCGGGTTCGTTCGTTTTTGGCGAGTTGCTAGTCAAATTCGATTGGAATCGAGCCAATGAAAAGTGGTTTTTATTTTATTGATAACTTTGGGTTTGTTCATTTTTGGTGAATTGCTAGTCTAATTCGATTGGAATCGAGCCAAAGAAAAGTGGGTTTTGATTCTAATTGAATTGGAATCGAACCAATGAAAAGTTATTTTTGATTTCACGATAACTTCGGGTTCGTTCATTTTTGGCGAGTTGCTAGTCAAATTCGATTGGAATCGAGCCAATGAAAAGTGGTTTTTATTTTATTGATAACTTCGGGTTTGTTTATTTTTGGTGAATTGCTAGTCTAATTCGATTGGAATCGAGCCAAAGAAAAGTGGGTTTTGATTTCATGATACTTCGGGTTTGTTCGTTTTCGGAGAATTGCTAGTTTGATTAGATTGGAATCGCACCAATGAAAAGTGGTTTTTGATTTCATTATAACTTCGGATTTATTCTTTTTTAGCGAATTGCTAGTCTAAGTCGATTGGAATCGAACCAAGGAAAAGTGATTTTTGATTTCGTGTTAACTTCGGGTTTGTTCGTTTCTGGTGAATTTCTAGTCTAATTCGATTGGAATCGAGCCAACGAAAAGAGGTTTTTGATTTCATGATAACTTCAGGTCTGTTTGTTCTCGACAAATTGCTTGCCTAATTCGATTGGAATCGAGCCAATGAAAAGTGATTTTTGATTTCATGATAACTTTATGTTTCTTCATTTTTGGCAAATTGCCAGTCTAATTCGATTGGAATCGAGCCAATGAAAAGATGAATTTGATTTCATGATAACTTCGGATTTGTTCATTTTTGGCGAAATGCCAGTGTAATTCGAATGGAATCGAGCCAATGAAAATTGGTTTTTGATTTCATGATAATTTCGGGTTTCTTCGTTTTTGTCGAATTGCTAGTCTAAAACTTCGGGTTTGACCTTTTTCGGTGAATTGCTTGTGTAATTCAATTGGAATCGAGCCAATGAAAAGTGGTTTTTGCGTTCATGATAACTTCGGGTTTGTTC
>NW_019247469.1:0-1416 GCF_002742605.1 Olea europaea var. sylvestris | reverse complement strand
CCTGCACCTATATCAACATGTGTTGAATCATCTTTCATAGTTAAATCCTTACTTAATTCACCCTCCAATAGTACAACCTCCCTCTCTCCAATTTGAGCTTTCTCTACCCCAATCGAACCACTATCTCTCGTATTCACCAAGGGGCCAGCCTCCTTAAACCTCACCATAGCATCACACAAACTCTCACTCTCCTTGACAAATCTACCTGCCCCCACCGATGATTCCCCCTTCTCAATTCAAGTAGTCTCTGGTTGCCCAATTATTTCATCCACCTTATCTTTATTTTTCGCTATATCCTGCCCCTCTTTCTTGCGCCATTCCTATCTCTCCATCACTTTTTGAGGAAGCACACGGCTCTGTCCAACCCGACACATAGATTCAGGATGACCTTGCCGACCACATTTGATACAATAGAAACCTGGCTTCTCATACTGAACCTCTTACCAAAATGTCTTCGATGAAGTAACAATAGGAAAACTACTGACTGGTTCTGCAAGCAAATCCACTTCAATACACATTCTAGCCCCTGTGGCCCAAGACCAATTCAATTTTGCATGGTTAGTCCCCAAGTATCTTCCAAATTGAGTTGCCAAAATTCTTAAGCAATCTTATGCATCGGCAAACCTGGCAAAAAGATCAACTGTGCAGCAATAGAAGATTCTCCATTGAGATCAAACTCCGCCAACCATTTGAAGAGACGAAATGTCGCCCCAGCCAAGGACCGACCCTCTCTTGTCCACACATGCAAGTAATCTGTCTCGTTCTTCAATTGAATCAGCACATGTGAGGCATCCATGTAGCTAATTACTAGAATCACTTGAAGGCCCCAAGTTTTGTTAACAGTCTGTCGAACCACATCAATGTTTGGCCTCATCGTGAGGAATTTCATCACCAAAGCAAGTCGTAAGTCCTCAGATAGGGTCTTCTCTTCCACATCTGTAAAAATAAATCCAAGCTCACTATTAATCAATTTTGGACCTCGCATCGTGATGGCCGTATCCATTTTTATCACCGTCTGATTAATCCCAATTTTCTCGCGCGGCTTGACAACCTCCGAATACAATCTGTTGTGTTGCACTCCAGTCGGAAACCCACCTATTGTGGCTCCACCTTGATGCTCACCGGAAAGCCCTGCCGGCGCTGGTTGCATCAGCAAGACGGTAGTCATGGTAATCCCATCTGCAGACGAGATTTAGCCTCGAGCCTTAATGGTTTTTGTGAAATCGCCCAAATCGCTTTTCTCTCTCCTCACTATCGCAATTTTAGAATTGAAATTAGTTTTAAGTTACAACCTCGTCAGACTATAGACTTATAAATTTGGAAATTAATGTATATATGAATATGGTCCCATTAAATTTCATATTATTTTTCTCTCTCCAATTTTCAATCAAACAATCTTTCATAAAATAATATTAA
>NW_019247468.1:0-1416 GCF_002742605.1 Olea europaea var. sylvestris | reverse complement strand
ATTGATGGAGCGACGAGGGTATACAGCGACTTCCGTGTATCCAATCTCTTCCTAGGAGCACGTTGTAACTAGTAGGACCATCTCTTACAAAGAAGACAGTGATCCTAGTAGTCGTACCTATAGTTATGTCTAATGGCATAACTCCCTTAGCTGAAGTTGCTCCTCCATTGAAGCTAATGAGGATGACTTCTGTAGGAATCATGTCATCCTCTGTTTTTGCGAACTTTCTCATCATCCTAGATGGAATAGTGTTTATAGCTGCTCCATTGTCGACAAGCACTTTTGCCACTGGGACGCCGTTAACTAGAGCTTTAACGTATAACGGCCTCGAGTGTTTAGTCAATTTCATGGCTGGCCGTTTAAAAATAACCTTTTCGGCAGCCTCTATTTCTACCTCTTGCTTGTTTTCTATCGAATTATCCCCCTGTAATAAGTCGACGTGCAGTATGTCACACTGATCCTCTGTCCCTTGAACTTCCTTCTTACTTTTTTCTAATGCTTCCTCATCAGTTAACCAACCTGTGGGAGGGGGCATTATTCTTGGAGGTGACCCATACTTTTCAGAATGAGGCACTCTCTTCTTCCTTTTGGGTGTCCCGTATAGTACGTAGAAATCGAAAGGACGCCCAGATGGCTCCCCCAACAAGTCTACTTCGCGAACTCCCTCTTGATGTAGTTGCTTAAACAGAGTATTGCGCGATACTCCTCTCTTTTTCCTTTCTTCTTCTAGATCGATTTCTTCTTCAATGTCCGTCATCCCATCGTCTTCCTCGTCGTTGTAGGCCTCTCCAGAAGTCTGGCCTTCTTCACATACTAACACGCAGGCTTCTCCTTCGTTGTCCTTCCTCTTTTCTTCCTTTTCCTTATTCTTGAATTCATTGGCCAGTAGGTAATTATTGGCCACGACAGGAGGCAACGTACCGAATTGGATAGCAAGGGGCTGATCTGGATCTTCTTCATCCCTCTTGTCCCTCTCAAACCTTGATCTCCCAGAAGAGGTTTCTGGCAGTTCCTTCATTGATTCATCTGTACCGGTTTCTTTACTACCTTTGAAGACGTTTTGATTGGCTCCCTTGAGTAGTATAGGCGCTTTAGGATGTGGCATTCCTTGTTGCTGCCTCATCATCCGTCCATAGTTTCGTTGGAAACGCCTTTGTTGGGTCCTAGTTATCTCATCGAAGGGTATTGCCCTTCCTGCACTGTACTGGAATGAATGTCATACATTTGGCCGGCGAGATTGCGCCCTAAATGTTCTTCCAGTATCTGCTGGTCTGAACTGGCTTTAAAAAGGCAGTCCTCTATAGAATGATGTACATCGCCCTCTACCAGGCTGAATGTTTGGAAAGAAGGCAGGGCGATGAGGATGCTGCCATGTCCCTGGTTTCTCCGTGTTTCCATTTACTTCCCTTTTACACC
>NW_019247467.1:0-1416 GCF_002742605.1 Olea europaea var. sylvestris | reverse complement strand
CACTAGATTCATCAATATTTTTAGAAGACATTTCATCATGTATTCCACTTGAGTTAGGGAAATTTTCAAGATTTTTCCTCGATTCATTATCCGAGAATAAAGATTTTCAAATAACTCTACATTAGTAGATTCGATAATCACATTGGCCTCGAAAATTCAGCAATCTATAATATTTGCTATTATTTGCATATCCAACAATGGCACGTTTAATGCCTCTTAGACCCAATTTGGTCCTATTAGAATTCGTGTTGTTGCAATAAGCAAGAGATCCCTACACTTTGAAGTATTCAATGTTCGATTTTCTTCCTTTCCACAATTTATAAAGAGAAACATTTGTATGTTTAGAAGAAATCTTATCAAGTATCCTACATGCACTTAATAAAACTTCACCCCACAAGTTAAATGGAAACTTAGCATAGATGAACATGGCATTAATCATTTTAACTAAGGTTCTATTTTTCCTTTCAACCAAACCATTTTGTTCGGATGTCTTAGGTGCAGAATATTGGTAAATTATGTCATGTTGTTCACAAAACAAGTTAAAATCGCTGGAAAAGTATCTAGATTTTAATTTTCTTAATTAGATAATTTTCAACTTCATTTTTGTACGCCTTAAACATATCAAAGGCCTCACTTTTGTACTTCAATAGGTAAACATATTTGTATCTAAAAAAGTCATCAATAAAGGTAATGAAATACTTATTTCCATCTTTACTTAACGTACTATTTAGTTCACATATATCGGTATGGATCAATTATAAAATACTAGAAGTTCTCTTAACACTTTGATAAGGTCTTTTAATCATTTTTTATTCTACACATGTCTTGCATTTATATTCCTCATATGAAATCAAGTCACGTTTTTTCATACATTTCATAGTACTTTTACCAATATGACCTAATCTAACATGTTATAATAAAAATAAATCCACAACATAAGAAAAATTAGTTTTATTCATTTCCTTATCAACATTACAAAGTTTGACCATTCCTTCACTAGAATGGCATTTACCAACAAATTTTTCGTTAAGGTATAATATAAGTTTACCAGACTCAAACACACTTTTAATATCCAGTTTTCCTAAGAGATTGCCATTAACCAAGTTCTTATTCATATCATGAACGTGCATTACACTTAGCGTAATGGTCTTTTCGAAAGTGAAGATGATATCAATATTTCCTTTTCCAATGACCTTATACCGAACTTCGTTGTCCATTGGAATCTCTTGGTGTCCATTTACCTCATGATATGTTTTGAATAAAGATTTATCATATGATACATGTACAATAGCACAAGTATCATACTACCACTAGGGAACATTTTCTTTGATTGTGTTTATTTCGTTTACGGTGACCATAATTTTATCCTCTTTGATGGAATTCACTTTATCTTCGAAATTGTTTCATTTTCGGTGT
>NW_019247466.1:0-1416 GCF_002742605.1 Olea europaea var. sylvestris | reverse complement strand
CTCGTTATTTTCAAACACCGTATTGGTCTATTACGAGAACAAGGGAAAATGGACACTCGGGTTTTGGGTGTCTACAGGCTCAGTTGTTCTAGCATTAGTGTTATTTTTGCTGGGTTCGCCAAGATATCGGTATATTAAGCCCTGTGGCAACCCTGTGCCACGGGTA
Source organism: Olea europaea var. sylvestris (assembly GCF_002742605.1). Taxonomy (NCBI): domain Eukaryota; kingdom Viridiplantae; phylum Streptophyta; class Magnoliopsida; order Lamiales; family Oleaceae; genus Olea; species Olea europaea. Next base: position 1,250 of record NW_019247466.1, on the reverse strand, counting down.
GCACAAGTGTTTGTTGCTGCAGCTAAGAAATGGAATGTAACTCTGTCCGATGGACAAGAATTGTATGAGGTGCAAGGATTAGAGTCTGCAATCAAAGGAAGTCGGAAAATTCTTCACACCAATGAATTTCAGTAAGTAATAATAGTAAGCCTCCGTTTAGCAAAATTTATAAATTATTGATATTAATTGTTAACCACACATTTCAATGAATCCATGACAATAATATGCTGATAACTTACTTTCAACTACACATTTTATAGGTGAAAGCTTGGCGGATAATATATAGACAAACTAGTTAAAGCATCAATAATTATCGACATATTAGAAACAGGCATAATTGTTGGTAATTACCGAAGGTCGATTCAACAGCGTTATTAGCAATGACTTGGTCCGGTGCAATTACCGACACCTTGGGAAATAAATTTTTTTGTCTTTATTTTTTCGAAGTTGTGGGTTTTTTAAATATTACCTACGAAATAAAATGTTTACCAAACGGATTGTTTTTGGCGATATTCGCACTGTTTTATCGCATACTTACCGATAGAATCATCCTTAGGAATATCCTTCCGAAACTTTTAATTTATTTTCTATTTTATTATGGAGTTTTATTGACTGAAGTATTCTGTAGATAAGTTAATTTTCTTGATTAAAAAAATTACAAAAATAATGTCGGTAATACTTTGATAATCTGTATGTGATAGCGATGATAGCGATGAAAATTATCATTCAATAAATTTTCGCTACTATTGACGCATTTTCTAGTAGGACATTGACCATTGCTATTTTTTGTCCCTTTTGATTTTTCAGCCTTTTATTTCTTGGTTAATTTGATATTTAACTTACTAAAATTAAGAAAGAACTAGAGATCATATCAATTTTGTTGCAATCTCTAGGTGCCTTGACAAGGCAGCAATAGTCGACCCAGAAGAAGCTCGACATGGTCTAGTAAACCCATGGCGGCTTTGCACTGTGACTCAAGTTGAGGAAGCAAAATGTATCCTTAGAATGTTACCAATTTGGCTATGTACCATCATATATTCAGTGATTTTCACTCAAATGGCTTCACTTTTCGTCGAGCAAGGCAACGTGATGAATGCCAAAATAGGAAAGTTTCACCTTCCAGCGGCTAGCATGTCCGCTTTTGACATATGCAGTGTCCTCATTTGTACGGGAATTTATCGCCAAATCCTAGTACCTCTAGTCGGCAGACTAAGTAAAAACCCGAAAGGACTAACGGAGCTTCAAAGAAT
>NW_019247465.1:0-1416 GCF_002742605.1 Olea europaea var. sylvestris | reverse complement strand
GGTGCACGTTCCTCAAAAAATGGTTAAAATCCCTCATACGTCACGACGAAGTTGTGAGTTCAATCCAGAAGGGTCACTATTTTTCGAAAAGTACTTATGGCCCCAAAACATTAGACTGTCTGCAAAAGTTACGATCATTTCTTCAAAGGTTGACAATCCAAGAGTTCCAAATATGCGAGTTGTCGTTCTTTAAAAAATGGTCGAAAACCTTAATACCTCATTACGAAATCATGAGCTAAACCCAAAACGGTCGCTACATTTCCGAAAATTACTTATGGTCCCAAAAACGGACACTGTCTGTAATAGTTCTGCTCAATTCTTCGAACGCCGTCAGTCCAAATATCCAGGTGCACGTTCCTCAAAAAATGGTTAAAATCCGACATACGTCACGACGAAGTTGTGAGTTCAATCCAGAAGGGTCGCTACATTTCCGCAAAGTACTTATGTCCCAAAACGGACACCTTCTGCAAAAGTTACGATCATTTCTTCGAAGGTCGACAATCCAAGAGTTCCAAATATGCGAGTAGTCGTTATTTAAAAAATGGTCGAAAACCTTAATACGTCATTACGAAATCATGAGCTAAACCCAAAACGGTCGCTACATTTCCGAAAAGTACTTATGGTCCCAAAACGGACACCGTCTGCAAAAGTTACGATCATTTCTTCGAAGGTCGACAATCCAAGAGTTCCAAATAGGAGTGTTGTCGTTCTTTAAAAAATGGTCGATAACCTTAATACGTCATTACAAAATCGTGAGCTAAACCCAAAACGGTCGCTACATTTCCGAAAAGTACTTATGGTCCCAAAACGGACACCGTCTGCAAAAGTTACGATCATTTCTTCGAAGGTCGACAATCCAAGAGTTCCAAATAGGAGTGTTGTCGTTCTTTAAAAAATGGTCGAAAACCTTAATACGTCATTACAAAATCGTGAGCTAAACCCAAAACGGTCTCCACATTTCAGAAAAGTACTTATGGCCCCAAAAACGGACACTGTCTGCAAAAGCTATGCTCAATTCTTCGAACGCAGTCAGTCCAAATATCCAGGTGCACGTTCCTCAAAAAATGGTTAAAATCCCTCATACGTCACGACGAAGTTGTGAGTTCAATCGAGAAGGGTCGCTACATTTCCGAAAAGTACTTATGGTCCCAAAACATACACCGTCTGCAAAAGTTACGATCATTTCTTCGAAGGTCGACAATCCAAGAGTTCCAAATATACGAGTTGTCGTTCTTTAAAAAATGGTCAAAAACCTTAATACGTTATAACGAAATCATGAGCTAAACCCAAAACGATCGCTACATTTTCGAAAAGTACTTATGGTCCCTAAAATGGACACTGTCTGCAAAAGCTATGCTCAATTCTTCGAACGCAGTCAGTCCAAATATCCAGGTGCACGTTCCTCAAAAAATGGTT
>NW_019247464.1:0-1416 GCF_002742605.1 Olea europaea var. sylvestris | reverse complement strand
TTGTGGCGAAAAAAAATCCTTAGTGTTCAATTTCTATTTTTCTGCAATTTTAATTTTTCAGTGAATCTTGCCATAATCTGTATTCATTTAACCTCTTGAGAACTTACAATACATATAATCAAACTATAGTTTTATATCGGATTAACCTGTTAGGTTTAGGTTTGATAATCATTTTACACTGATTAACTTATTTGGATTTTTCTCAAGTTATTTAAATTGATCTAATTTGAAAATCTGTCTGAAACCTACCAAATCGGATTGCTAGTACCAACTCAAGGATTACATTGACTTGCTTTTTACATTGAGACAAGAAGGAACCGAGTTGCCAACTTTACAAGGTAGAAATTGGGTGACAGGTTTTGACACAAAATATTAGGATCACGAAATTAAATTGTACGTTTAGTGATCACCAGTATCTTTAGCCTACATTATTAGATTTTCTATAGGAATAATTATTTTACTGCGGAATAACTTCAAACAGGAGCTAGTAGCAATAGAGTTTCATTTATTTCTGTTAAGGTGCATGTCTGAACATATATTCCCAAGAATAATGCTCCGTAACACAACTTAGCACCAGTTTAAATGGGAACAAAGTGATATTAAATAAAGTTAAATGAATGTAAGAATTTAAAACTTATTTTGTTGGACCTATCATTTCATGTCATAGTTTTTCGATTCATAATACCACTCATTCGAAAAACGAGTATTTAGTTACAAACCATCAAATACAACAAAGAAACAATTATTACAACAACCCAATACGTTAAAAGAAATATAAGTGGAACAATATTATTTTGGTCATATGTTTATGTTGTATTCAGAATGGTTATAAGTTCTATATTAGGACTACATGTTCACGAAATAATTGAAGGCCAAAATCATAATTCATTATTGTTGAAATTTGAAGGAACTTAATGATGTTCTACTATCTTCTCAATGGTTAAGTCAATGAGTTTATCTGACCTGAGATTGATTAGGTAAAGACAACGATGAAGCAAGGCATGGTACACACTACATTGAGAAGTGGATTATTAAAATTATTATTTTAAGCAATTAGCTAAAACGGGTTATCGATCAAAAGTGGTTTGTACTTGTAAGGTCATATCAGAATTTTAATTGGATCACTAAATTTTTATTTTGTCTCAATTAGGTCATGGAACTTTATTTAGCCCTTGTTTTGTGCAGATTAAAATTAGGTTTTTAGTAAATTTTGATAGAAGTAAATGAAATATATGATCGAAAATTTTTGAATCACGTAAATTTTATGGTTAAAATCAATTGTTGACATTGATTTAAAATTTTTAGCAACTTTTAATTTGCACCAAGTAGGGGTTTAATTTCCGTTTAGCCCCTGTTTGACCCCCATTATTTAGTGTTATAATTTTTGGAATAGTATTTTTTTTTTTTTTTTGGGAG
>NW_019247463.1:0-1416 GCF_002742605.1 Olea europaea var. sylvestris | reverse complement strand
TGCATACTGCAAGCAAGAAGCAATGCACCCCAAACACCAGCATGAGGCTGCATTGGCATGCTCTTAATCAACTCGTGGGCTTCTTCTAATCGTCCAGCTCGACCCAAAAGGTCAACCACGATAGCATAATGATCGACTGATGCAATGAGTCCATACTTTTTCATGGACGTAAAGCAGTGATAGCCTTCTTCAACCAAACCTACGTGATTATAGGCAGTTAATATTCCCGTGAAAGTAACCAAGTTTGGGTTGATCTCAGAATCCATCATCTCCTCGAACAGCTTGATGGCATCCTCTGCCATGCCATTGATACCACATCCCAAAATCATTGCAGTATAAGCAACTAAATCCTTCTTTCGCAGGCCATGAAACAGCTTATAAGCTTTATCAATGCTTCCACATTTCACATACAGGTCCATGAAAGAGGTAGCCAAATGATCATCCATTACGATTCCCATTTTCTTCCTTAATGACTCGATCCAAGTCCCGAATTTTAAATCTCCCAGCTGGGAGCAAGCAGAAATAGCGCTAGCCAATGTCATTTTGTCTGGCTGAATATTGACATCTGGCTTAAGCATTTCATTGAAAAGCTGAAGGGCCTCTTTTGCCCTGCTATTCTGTGCATAACACGCTATCATGGCGTTGTACAAAAACTGATCTTTCTCTCCCATCTGACCAAATAGCTCTTCTGCAGGCTCTACACGCCCACATTTTGAGTACCCGGAAATCATTGTGATATAAGAAACGTTGTTCTTCTGGGGCATCGCATCAAAAAAGCTGCGTGCTAATTCTATCTTCCCGCAATCTATGTACCCACAGATCATAGCATTCCAGGAAGCAGAATTCCTCTCTGGCATCTGTCGAAACAATGCATATCCCTGCTCCATGTTCCTGGTCATCGCATAACCAGAAACCATTGAATTCCAAGATATCACATCCTTCTCCGGCATTTCGTCAAACACGCTCTGAGCCATTGCTAAATCTCCCGATTTCACATACCCCGCTAACATTGAATTCCAAGAGACAACATTCTTCCCATGAATTTCATCAAACACCCGACGTGCAGTGTCCATATGACCCATTTTCGAATAGAAGTCCACAAGAGCTGTCTGAACATAAACAACGTTACATAAACCGAACTTGTGTGCTTGACCATGAATCATAACTCCTACATTACATAAAATCCTAGCACAAGCCTTCAGTGCGGATGATATAGCAAACGTGTTCGGAAAAAGTCCTGAACTATGTAAATGCAAATACATAGCAACAGCTTCTTGAAATTGACCATGTTGAGAAAGAAACCGAATGGTGCATGCCATGGAAAAAACATCCGGGTTTTGCATACGATGGATTATTAATTTTACATATTCAGTCGTCTTTCGTGAATAATGGTTTGCAGAGACAAGAATTCGACCA
>NW_019247462.1:99969-118556 GCF_002742605.1 Olea europaea var. sylvestris | reverse complement strand
TTGGAATCGTGCCAATAAAAAGTGGCTTTCGATTTCATGATAACTTCGGGTTTGATCGTTTTCGAAAAATTGCTAGTCTAATTAGGTTGGAAGTGAGCCAATGAAAAATTGTTTTCGATTTCATGATAACTTCGGGTTTGATCATTTTCGAAAAATTGCTAGTCTAATTTGGTTGGAATTGAGCCAATGTAAAGTGGCTTTCGATTTCATGATAACTTCGGGTTTGTTCATTTTTGGAGAAATGCTAGTCGAATTCGATTGGAATCGAGCCAATGAAAAGTGGTTTTTGATTTCGTGATAACTTCGGGTTTGTTCTTTTTGGCGAATTGCTAGTCTAATTCGATTGGAATCGAGCCAATGAAAAGTGGTTTTTGATTTCATGATAACTTCGGGTTTGATCATTTTCGGTGAAATGCTAGTCTAATTCGATTGGAATCGAGCTAATGAAAAGTGGTTTTGATTTCATGATAACTTCAGGTTTGTTCATTTTTGGAGAAATGCTAGTCGAATTCGATTGGAATCGAGCCAATGAAAAGTGGTTTTTGATTTCGTGATAACTTCGGGTTTGTTTTTTTTGGTGAATTGCTAGTCTAATTCGATTGGAATCGAGCCAATGAAAAGTGGTTTTTGATTTCGTGATACCTTCGGGTTTGTTTTTTTTGGTGAATTGCTAGTCTAATTCGATTGGAATCGAGCCAATGAAAAGTGGTTTTTGATTTCATGATAACTTCGAGTTTGATCATTTTCGACGAAATGCTAGTCTAATTCGATTGGAATCGAGCTAATGAAAAGTGGTTTTGATTTCATGATGACTTCGGGTTTGTTCTTTTTTGGCGAATTGCTAGTCTAATTAGATTGGAATAGAGCCACTGAAAAGTGGCTTTTGATTTCATGATAACTTCGGGTTTGTTCATTTTTGAGGAAATGCTAGTCTAATTCGATTTGAATCGAACCAATGAAAAGTGGTTTTTGATTTCACGATAACTTCACGTCGGTTCATTTTTTGCGAATTGCCAGCTTAATTCAATTGGAATCGAGCCAGTGAAAATTGGTTTTTGATTTCATGATAAATACGGGTTTGATCGCTTTCGGCTAATTGCAAGTCTAATTTGATTGGAATTGAGCTAATGAAAAGTGGTTTGGATTTCATGATAACTTCGGGTTTGTTCATTTTTAGCGAATTGCTAGTCTAATTAGATAGGAATCGAGCCAATGAAAAGTGGCTTTCCATTTCATGATAACCTCGGGTTTGTTCATTTCTGGAGAAATGCTAGTCTAATTCGATTGGAATCGAGCCAATGAAAACTGGTTTCGGATTTCATGATAACTTCGGGTTTGATCGTTTTCGAAAAATTGCTAGTTTAATTCGGTTGGAAGCGAGCCAAGGAAAAATTGTTTTCGATTTCATGATAACATCAGGTTTGTTCGTCCTTGACAAATTGCAAGTCTAATTCGATTGGATTCGAGCCAATGAAAAGTGGTTTTTGATTTAACGATAACTTCGGGTTTGATCATTTTCGACGAATTCCAAGTCTAATTCGATTGGAATTGAGCTAATGAAAAGTGGTTTTGATTTCATGATGACTTCGGGTTTGTTCTTTTTTGGCGAATTGCTAGTCTAATTAGATTGGAATAGAGCCACTGAAAAGTGGCTTTTGATTTCATGATAACTTCGGGTTTGTTCATTTTTGAAGAAATGCTAGTCTAATTCGATTTGAATTGAACCAATGAAAGTGGTTTTTGATTTCACGATAACTTCACGTCGGTTCATTTTTTGCGAATTGCCGGCTTAATTCAATTGGAATCGAGCCAGTGAAATGTGGTTTTTGATTTCATGATAAATACGGGTTTGATCGCTTTCGGCTAATTGCAAGTCTAATTTGATTGGAATTGAGCTAATGAAAAGTGGTTTGGATTTCATGATAACTTCGGGTTTGTTCATTTTTAGCGAATTGCTAGTCTAATTAGATAGGAATCGAGCCAATGAAAAGTGGCTTTCCATTTCATGATAACCTCGGGTTTGTTCATTTCTGGAGAAATGCTAGTCTAATTCGATTGGAATCGAGCCAATGAAAACTGGTTTCGGATTTCATGATAACTTCGGGTTTGATCGTTTTCGAAAAATTGCTAGTTTAATTCGGTTGGAAGCGAGCCAATGAAAAATTGTTTTCGATTTCATGATAACATCGGGTTTGTTCGTCTTTGACAAATTGCAAGTCTAATTCGATTGGAATCGAGCCAATGAAAAGTGGTTTTTAATTTCACGATAACTTCGGGTTTGATCATTTTCGACGAATTCCAAGTCTAATTCGATTGGAATCGAGCCAATGAAAAGTGGATTTCGATTTCATGATAACTCGGGTTTGATCGTTTTCGAAAAATTGCTAGTCTAACCCGATTGGAATAGAGCCAATGAAAAGTGGTTTTCGATTTCATGATAACTTTGGGTTTGATCATTTTCGGCAAATTGCTAGTCTAATTCGATTGGAATCGAGCCAATAAAAAGTGGCTTTCGATTTCATGATAACTTCGGGTTAGATCGTTTTCGAAAAATTACCGGTTTAATTTGGTTGGAATCGAGCCAATGTAAAGGGGTTTTCAATTTCATGATAACTTCTGGTTTGTTCATTTTCGGCAAATTGCTAGTCTAATTCGATTGGAATCGAGCCAATGAAAAGTGGCTTTCGATTTCATGATAACTTCGGGTTAGATCGTTTTCGAAAAATTACCGGTTTAATTTGGTTGGAATCGAGCCAATGTAAAGTGGTTTTCAATTTCATGATAACTTTTGGTTTGATCATTTTCGGCAAATTGCTAGTCCAATTCGATTGGAATCGAGCCAATGAAATGTGGCTTTTGATTTCATGATAACTTTGGGTTAGATCATTTTCGGCGAATTGCTAGTCTAATTCGATTGGAATTGAGCCAACAAAAAGTGGCTTTCGATTTCATGATAACTTGGGGTTTTATCTTTTTCGAAAAATTGCTAGTCAAATTCGGTTGGAATAGAGCCAATGAAAAGTTGTTTTCGATTTCATGAGAACTTCGGGTTTGATCATTTTCGGTGAATTGCCAGTCTAATTCGATTGGAATCGAGCCAATGAAAAGTGCGTTTTTGATTTCATGATAACTTTAGGTTTGTTCGTTTTCGGCAAATTGCTAGTCTAATTCGATTAGAATCGAGCCAATGAAAAGTAGGTCTTGATTTCATGATAACTTCGAGTTTGTTCGTTTTTGGAGAAATGCTTGTCTAATTCGATTGGAATCGAGCCAATGAGAAGTTGTTTTTGATTTCGTGATAACTTCGGGTTTGTTATTTTTGGCGAATTGCTAGTCTAATTCGATTGGAATCGAGCCAATGAAAAGTGGCTTTCGATTTCATGATAACTTCGGGTTAGATCGTTTTCGAAAAATCACCGGTTTAATTCGGTTGGAATCGAGCCAATGTAAAGTGGTTTTTCAATTTCATGATAACTTCTGGTTTGATCATTTTCGGCAAATTGCTAGTCCAGTTCGATTGGAATCGAGCTAATGAAAATTTGTTTTTGATTTCATGATAACTTCGGGTTTGTTCCTTTTTGGAGAAATGCTAGTCTAAGTTGATTGGAATCGAGACGATGAAAAGTGGTTTTTCATTACATGATAACTTTGAGTTTGTTCTTTTTCGTGAATTGCTAGTCTAATTCGAATGGAATCGAGCCCATGAAAAGTGATTTTTGATTTCATGATAACTTCAGGTTTTTTCATTTTTGGAGAAATACTAGTCTAATTCGATTGGAATCGAGCCAATGAAAAGTGGTTTTTGATTTCATGATAACTTCGGGTTTGATCATTTTCGACTAATTCCCAGTCTAGTTCGATTGGAATCGAGCCAATGAAAAGTGGTTCTTGATTTCATGATAACTTCGGGTTTGATCGTTTTCGAAAAATTGCTAGTCTAACTCGGTTGGAATCGAGCCAATGAAAAGTGGTTTTTGATCTCATGATAACTTCGGGTTTGATGATTTTCGATGAATTGCCAGTCTAATTCGATTGGACTCAAGCCAATGAAAAGTGGATTTTGATTTCATGATAACTTTGGATTTGTTCGTTTTCGGCTAATTGCTAGTCTAATTCGATTGGAATCGAGCCAATGAAAAGTGGTTTTTGATTACATGAAAACTTCGGTTTTGATCATTTTCGTTGAATTGCTAGCCTTATTCGATTAGAATCGAGCCAACGAAAAGTGGTTTTCGATTTCACAATAACATCAGGTTTGTTCGTCGTAGGCAAATTTCTAGTCTAATTCGATTCGAATCGAGCCAATGAAAAGTGGTTTTTGATTTCATGATAACATCGGGTTTGTTCATTTTTGGTGAATTACTAGCCTAATTCGATTGGAATCGAGCCAATGAGTAGTGGTTGTTGATTTCATGATAACTTCGGTTTTGATCAATTTCGACGAATTGCCAGTCTAATTCGATTGGAATGGAGCCAATGAAAAGTGGTTTTTGATTTCATGATAACTTCGGTTTTGATCAATTTCGACGAATTGCCAGTCTAATTCGATTGGAATGGAGCCAATGAAAAGTGGTTTTTGATTTCATGATAACTTCGGATTTGTCCATTTTCGGCTCATTGCTAGTCAAATTTTATTGGAATCGGGCCAATGAAAAGTGGTTTTTGATTTCTTGATAACTTCGGGTTTTGATCATTTTTGGCGAATTGCTAGTCTAATTCGATAGGAATCGAGCCAATGAAAAGTGGCTTTCGATTTCATGATAACTTCGAGTTTGATCATTTTCGAAAAATTACTAGTCTAATTCGATTTGAATCGAGCCTATGAAAAGTGGTTTTCAATTTCATGATAACTTCGGGTTTGATCATTTTCGGCAAATTGTCGATCCAATTCGATTGGAATAGAGCCAATGAAAAGTAGTTTTTGATTTCATGATAACTTTGGGTTTGTTCCTTTTTGGGGAAATGCTAGTCCAATTCGATTGGAATCGGGTCAATGAAAAGTGGTTTTTGATTACATGATAACTTCGGGTTTGTTCGTCTTTGACAAATTGCTAGTCTAATACGATTGGAATCTAGTCAATGAAAAGTGGTTTCTGAATTCTTGAAAACTTCGGGTTTGATCGTTTTCGGTGAATTGCTAGTCTAATTCGATTGGAATTGACCTAATGAAAAGTGGTCTTTGGTTTCATGATAACTTTGAGTTTGATCATTTTCGACGAATTGCCAGTCTAATTCGATTGGAATCGAGCGAATGAAAAGTGATTTTTGATTTCATGATAACTTCAGGTTTGTTCGTTTTCGGTTAACTACTAGTCTAATTCGATTGGAAACGAGCCAATAAAAAGTGGTTTTTGATTTCATGATAACTTCAGGTTTGTTCATTTTTTGAGAAATACTAGTCTAATTCGATTGCAATCGAGCCAATGAAAAGTAGTTTATGATTTCATGATAACTTCGGGTTTGATCATTTTCGGCAAATTGCCCGTCTAATTCGATTGGAATCGAGCCAATGAAAAGTGGTTTTTGATTTCATGATAACTTCGGGTTTATTCGTTTTCGGCTAATTGCTAGTCCAATTCGATTCGAATAGAGCCAATGCAAAGTGGCTTTCAATTTCATGATAACTTCGGGTTTGATCGTTTTCGAAAAATTACAGGTCTAGTTCGATTGGAATCGAGCCAATGTAATGTGGTTTTCAATTTCATGATAACTTCGGGATTGATCATTTTCGGCAAATTGCTAGTCCAATTCGATTGGAATCGAGCCTATGAAAATTTGTTTTCGATTTCATGAAAACTTCTGGTTTGTTCCTTTTTGGAGAAATGCTTGTCTAATTCGATTGGAATCGAGCCAATGAAAAGTGGTTTTTGATTACATGATAACTTCGGGTTTGTTCTTTTTCGTGAATTGCTAGTCTAACTCGATTGGAATCGAGCCAATGAAAAGTGATTTTTGATTTCATGATAACTTCAGGTTTGATCGTTTTCGGTGAATTGCTAGTCTAAGTCGATTGGAATCGAGCCAATGAAAAGTTGTTTTTGATTTCGTGATAACTTCGGGTTTGTTCTTTTTGGCGAATTGCTAGTCTAATTGGATTGGAATCGAGCCAATGAAAAGTGGCTTTCGATTTCATGATAACTTCGGGTTAGATCGTTTTCGAAAAATTACCGGTTTAATTCGGTTGGAATCGAGCCAGTGTAAAGTGGTTTTAAATTACTTGAAAACTTCGGGTTTGATCATTTTCGGCAAATTGCTAGTCCAATACGATTGGAATCGAGCTAATGAAAATTTGTTTTTGATTTCATTATAACTTCGGTTTTGTTCCTTTTTGGAGAAATGCTAGTCTAATTCGATTGGAATCGAGCTAATGAAAAGTGGTTTTTGATGACACGATAACTTCGGGTTTGTTCTTTTTCATGAATTGCTAGTCTAATTCGATTGGAATCGAGTCGATGAAAAGTGGTTTTTGATTTCATGATAACTTCAGGTTTGCTCATTTTTGGAGAAATAGTAGTCTAATTCGATTGGAATCGAGCCCATGAAAAGTTGTTTTTGATTTCATGATAACTTCGGATTTGATCATTTTCGACGAATTCCCAGTCTAATTTGATTGGAATCGAGCCAATGAAAAGTGGTTTTTGATTTCATGATAACTTTGGGTCTGATCGTTTTCGAAAAATTGCTAGTCTAACTCGGTTGGAATAGAGCCAATGAAAAGTGGTTTTCGATTTCATGATAACTTCGGGTTTGATCATTTTTGGTGAATTGCCAGTCTAATTTGATCGGAATCGAGCCAATGAAAAGTGGTTTTTGAATTCATGATAACTTCGGGTTTGTTCGTTTTTGGAGAAACGCTAGTCTAAGTCAATTGGAATCGAGCCAATGAAAAGTTGTTTTCGATTTCGTGATAACTTCGGGTTTGTTCTTTTTGGCGAATTGCTAGTCTAATTCGATTGGAATCGAGCCAATGAAAAGTGGCTTTCGATTTCATGATAACTTCGGGTTAGATAGTTTTCGAAAAATTACCTATTTAATTCGGTTGGAATCGAGCCAATGTAAAGTGGTTTTCAATTTCATGATAACTTCGATTTTGATCAATTTCGAAGAATTGCCAGTCTAATTCGATTGGAATGGAGCCAATGAAAAGTGGTTTTTGATTTCATGATAACTTCGGATTTGTTCGTTTTCGGCTCATTGCTAGTCAAATTTTATTGGTATCGAGCCAATGAAAAGTGGTTTTTGATTTGTTGATAACTTCGGGTTTTGATCATTTTTGGCGAATTGCTAGTCTAATTCGATTGGAATCGAGCCAATGAAAAGTGGCTTTCGATTTCATGATAACTTCGAGTTTGATCATTTTCGAAAAATTACTAGTCTAATTCGGTTTGAATCGAGCCTATGAAAAGTGGTTTTCAATTTCATGATAACTTCGGGTTTGATCATTTTCGGCAAATTGTCGATCCAATTCGATTGGAATCGAGCCAATGAAAAGTAGTTTTTGATTTCATGATAACTTCGGGTTTGTTCCTGTTTGGAGAAATGCTAGTCTAATTCGATTGGAATCGAGCCAATGAAAAGTGGTTTTTGATTACATGATAACTTCGGGTTTGTTCTTTTTAGTGAATTGCTAGTCTAACTCGATTGGAATCGAGCCAATGAAAAGTGGTTTTTGATTTCATTAAAACTTCGGGTTTGATTATTTTCAGTGAATTGCTAGTCTAATTCGATTGGAATCGAGCCAATGAAAAGTTGTTTTGATTTCAATATAACTTCGGGTTTGATCATTTTCGACGAATTGCCAGTCTAATTCGATTGGAATCGAGCCAAAGAAATGTGATTTTTGATTTCATGATAACTTCAGGTTTGATCATTTTCGGCAAATTGCTAGTCCCATTCCATTGGAATCGAGCCAATGAAAAGTGGTTTTTGATTTCATGATAACTTTGGGTTAGATCATTTTCGGCGAATTGCTAGTCTAATTCGATTGGAATCGATCCAACAAAAAGTGGCTTTCGATTTCATGATAACTTTGGGTTTGATCTTTTTCGAAAAATTGCTAGTCTAACTCGGTTGGAATAGAGCCAATGAAAAGTGGTTTTCGATTTCACGATAACTTCAGGTTTGATCATTTTTGGTGAATTGCCAGTCTAATTCGATTGGAATCGAGCCAATGAAAAGTGGGTTTTGATTTCATGATAACTTTGGGTTTGTTCGTTTTCGGCAAATTGCTAGTCTAATTCGATTGGAATCGAGCCAATGAAAAGTGGTTTTTGATTTCATGATAACTTCGGGTTTGTTCATTTTTTGAGAAATACTAGTCTAATTCAATTGGAATCGAGCCAATGAAAAGTTGTTTTTGATTTCGTGATAACTTCGGGTTTGTTCTTTTTGTCGAATTGCAAGTCTATTTCGATTGGAATCGAGCCAATGAAAAGTGGCTTTCGATTTCATGATAACTTCGGGTTAGATCAATTTCGTAAAATTACCGGTTTAATTCGGTTGGAATCGAGCCAGCGTAAAGTGGTTTTCAATTTCATGATAACTTTGGGTTTGATCATTTTCGACAAATTACTATTCCAATTCGATTGGAATCGAGCTAATGAAAATTTGTTTTTGATTTCATTATAACTTCGGGTTTGTTCCTTTTTGGAGAAATGCTAGTCTAATTCTATTGGAATCGAGCCAATGAAGTGTGGTTTTTGATTACACGATAACTTCGGGTTTGTTCTTTTTCATGAATTGCTAGTCTAATTCGATTGGAATCGAGCCGATGAAAAGTGGTTTTTGATTTCATGATAACTTCAGGTTTGTTCATTTTTGGAGAAATACTAGTCTAATTCGATAGGAATCGAGCCCATGAAAAGTGGTTTTTGATTTCATGATAACTTCGGGTTTGATCATTTTCGACGAATTCCCAGTCTAATTTGATTAGAATCGAGCCAATGAAAAGTGGTTTTTGATTTCATGATAACTTCGGGTCTAATCGTTTTCGAAAAATTGCTAGTCTAACTCGGTTGGAATAGAGCCAATGAAAAGTGGTTTTCGATTTCATGATAACTTCGGGTTTGATCATTTTTGGTGAATTGCCAGTCTAATTTGATTGGAATCGAGCCAATGAAAAGTGGTTTTTGAATTCATGATAACTTCGGGTTTGTTCGTTTTTGGAGAAATGCTAGTCTAATTCTATTGGAATCGAGCCAATGAAAAGTTGTTTTCGATTTCGTGATAACTTCGGGTTTGTTCTTTTTGGCGAATTGCTAGTCTAATTCGATTGGAATCGAGCCAATGAAAAGTGGCTTTCGATTTCATGATAACTTCGGGTTAGATCGTTTTCGAAAAATTACCGATTTAATTCGGTTGGAATCGAGCCAATGTAAAGTGGTTTTCAATTTCATGATAACTTCGGTTTTGATCAATTTCGACGAATTGTCAGTCTAATTCGAATGGAATGGAGCCAATGAAAAGTGGTTTTTGATTTCATGATAACTTCGGATTTGTTCGTTTTCGGCTCATTGCTAGTCAAATTTTATTGGTATCGAGCCAATGAAAAGTGGTTTTTGATTTCTTGATAACTTCGGGCTTTGATCATTTTTGACGAATTGCTAGTCTAATTCGATTGGAATCGAGCCAATGAAAAGTGGCTTTCGATTTCATGATAACTTCGAGTTTGATCATTTTCGAAAAATTACTGGTCTAATTCAGTTGGAATCGAGCCAATGAAAAGTGGTTTACAATTTCATGATAACTTTGGGTTCGAGCATTTTCGGCAAATTGCCAGTCCAATGCGTTTGGAATCGAGCCAATGAAAAGTAGTTTTTGATTTCATGATAAGTTCGGGTTTGTTCCTTTTTGCAGAAATGCTAGTCTAATTCGATTGGAATCGAGCCAACGAAAAGTGGTTTTTGATTACATGATAACTTCGGGTTTGTTCTTTTTAGTGAATTGCGAGTCTAACTCGATTGGAATCGAGCCAATGAAAAGTGGTTTTTGATTTCATTAAAACTTCGGGTTTGATTGTTTTCAGTGAATTGCTAGTCTAATTCGATTGGAATCGAGCTAATGAAAAGTCGTTTTGATTTCATTATAACTTCGGGTTTGATCATTTTCGACGAATTGCCAATCTAATTCAATTGGAATCGAGCCAAAGAAATGTGATTTTTGATTTCATGATAACTTCGGGTTTGATCATTTTCGGCAAATTGCTAGTCCAATTCGATTGGAAACGAGCTAATGAAAATTTATTTTTGATTTCATGATAACTTCGGGTTTGTTCCTTTTTGGAGAAATGCTAGTCTAAGTCGATTGGAATCGAGCCAATGAAAAGTGGTTTTTGATTACATGATAACTTTGGGTTTGTTCTTTTTCATGAATTGCTAGTCTAATTCGATTGGAATCGAGCCGATGAAAACTGGTTTTTGATTTCATGATAACTTCAGGTTTGTTCATTTTTGGAGAAATACTAGTCTAATTCGATTGGAACCGAGCCCATGAAAAGTGGTTTTTGATTTCATGATAACTTCGGGTTTGATCATTTTCGACGAATTCCCAGTCTAATTCGATTGGAATCGAGCCAATGAAAAGTGATTTTTGATTTCATGATAACTTCAGGTTTGATCATTTTCGAAAAATTGCTAGTCTAACTCGGTTGGAATCGAGCCAATGAAAAGTGGTTTTTGATTTCATGATAACTTCGGGTTTGATGATTTTCGGCGAATGGCTAGTCTAGTTCGATTGGAATCGAGCCAATGAAAAGTGGGTTTTGATTTCATGATAACTTTGGGTTTGTTCGTTTTCGACTAATTGCTAGTCTAATTCGACTAGAATCGAGCCAATGAAAAGTGGCTTTTGATTTCATGATAACTTTGGGTTTGTTCGTTTTTTGAGAAATGCTATTCTAATTCGATTAGAATCGAGCCAATGAAAGGTTGATTTTGATTTCGTGATAACTTCGGGTTTGTTCGTTTTGGCGAATTTCTAGTTTAATTCGATTGGAATTAAGCCAATGAAAAGTAGTTTTTGATTTCATGATAACTTCGGGTTTGATCATTTTCGTTGAATTGGTAGTCTTATTCGATTAGAATCGAGCCAACGAAAAGTGGTTTTCGATTTCACGATAACATCGGGTTTGTTCGATGTAGGCAAATTGCTAGTCTAATTAGATTGGAATCGAGCCAATGAAAAGTGGTTTTCGATTTCATGATAACTTCGGGTTTGATCATTTTTGGTGAATTGCCAGTCTAATTCGATTGGAATCGAGCCAATGAAAATGGTTTTCGATTTCTGGATAACTTCGGGTTTGTTCATTTTTGGAGAAATGCTAGTCTAATTCTATTGGAATCGAGCCGATGAAAAGTTGTTTTTGATTTCGTGATAACTTCGGGTTTGATCTTTTTGGCGAATTGCTAGTCTAATTCTATTGGAATCGAGCCAATGAAAAGTGGCTTTCGATTTCATGATAACTTCGGGTTAGATCATTTTAGAAAAATTACCAGTTTAATTCGGTTGGAATCGAGCCAATGTAAAGTGGTTTTCAATTTCATGATAACTTCGGGTTTGATCATTTTCGGCAAATTGCTAGTCCAATTCGATTGGAATCGAGCGAATGAAAATTTGTTTTTGATTTCATGATAACTTCGAGTTTGTTCCTTTTTGGAGAATGCTAGTCTAATTCGATTGGAATCGAGCCAATGAAAAGTGATTTTTGACTTCGTGATAACTTCGGGTTTGTTTTTTTTGGCGAATTGCTAATCTAATTCGATTGGAATCGAACCAATGAAAAGTGGTTTTTGATTTCCTGAAAACTTCGGGTTTGATCATTTTCGGTGAATTGCTAGTCTAATTCGATTGGAATCGAGCCAATGAAAAGTTGTTTTGATTTCATGATAACTTCGGGTTTGTTCGTTTTTGGAGAATTGCTAGTCTAATTCGATTAGAATCGAGCCAACGAAAAGTGGTTTTCAATTTCATGATAACATCGGGTTCGTTCGTCTTTGGCAAACTGCTAGTCTAATTCGATTGGAATCGAGTCAGTGAAAAGTGGTTTTTGATTTCATGATAACATCGGGTTTGTTCATTTTTGGCGAATTACTAGCCTAATTCAATTGGAATCGAGCCAATGAATAGTTGTTTTTGATTTCATGATAACTTCGATTTTGATCAATTTCGGCAAATTGCCAGTCTAATTCGATTGGAATGGAGCAAATGAAAAGTGGTTTTTGATTTCATGATAACTTCGAATTTGTTCGTTTTCGGTTAATTACTAGTCTAATTTGATTGGAATCGAGCCAATGAAAAGTGGTTTTTGATTTAATGATAACTTCGTGTTTGATCATTTTCGACCAATTGCCATTCTAATTCGATTGGAATCGAGCGAATGAAAAGTTGTTTTTGATTTCATGATAACTTCGACTTTGTTCATTTTCGGCTAATTAGTAGTCTAATTCGATTTGAATCGAGCCAATGAAAAGTGGTCTTTGATTTCATGATAACTTCAGGTTTGATCATTTTCGACGAATTGCTAGTCTAATTCGATTGGAATCGAGCCAATGAAAAGTGGCTTTCGAATTCATGGTAACTTCGGGTTTGATCGTTTTCGAAAAATTACTGGTCTAATTCGGTTGGAATCGAGCCAATGTAAAGTGGTTTTCAATTTCATGATAACTTAGGGATTGATCATTTTTGGCAAATTGCTAGTCCAATTCGATTGGAATCGAGCCAATTAAAATTTGTTTTTGATTTCATGATAACTTCGGGGTTTTTCCTTTTTGGAGAAACGCTAGTCTAATTCGATTGGAATCGAGCCAATGAAAAGTGGTTTTTGATTACATGATAACTTCGGGTTTGTTCTTTTTCGTGAATTGCTAGTCGAACTCGATTGGAATTGAGCCAATGAATAGTGGTTTTTGATTTCAGGAAAACTTCGGGTTTGATCATTTTCGGTGAATTGCTAGTCCAATTCGATTGGAATCGAGCCAATGAAAAGTTGTTTTGATTTCATGATAACTTCGGGTTTGATCATTTTTGGCAAATTGCTAGTCCAATTCGATTGGAAATCGAACTAATGAAAAGTGGTTTTTGATTTCATGACAACTTCGGGTTTGATCATTTTCGACGAATTTCTAGTCTAATTCGATTGGAATCAAGCCAATAAAAAGTGGCTTTCGATTTAAAGATAACTTCGGGTTTGATCATTTTCGAAAAGTTGCTAGTCTAATTCGATTGTAATTGAGCCAATGAAAAGTGGATTTTGATTTCAAGATAACTTCGGGTTTGATCATTTTCGGCAAATTGCTCGTCTAATTCGATTGGAATCGAGCCAATAAAAAGTGGCTGTCGATTTCATGATAACTTTGGGTTTGATCGTTTTTGAAAGATTGCTGGTCTAATTCGGTTGGAATCAAGCCAATGTAAGGTGGTTTTCAATTTCATGATAACTTCGGGTTTGATAATTTTCGACAAATTGCTAGTCCAATTCGATTGGAATCGAGCCAACGAAAAGTGGTATTTGATTTCATGAAAACTTCGGGTTTGATCATTTTCGATGAATTGCTAGTCTAATTCGATTGGAATTGAGCCAATGAAAAGTTGTTTTGATTTCATGGTAACTTCGGGTTTGTTCATTTTTGGATAATTGCTAGTCTTATTTGATTAGAATCGAGCCAACGAAAATTGGTTTTCGATTTCATGATAACATCGGGTTTGTTCGTGTTGGGCAAATTGCTAGTCTAATTCGATTGGATTCGAGCCAACGAAAAGTGATTTTTGATTTCATGACAACATCGGGTTTGTTCATTTTTGGCGAATTACTAGCCTAATTCTATTGGAATCGAGCCAATGCATAGTGGTTTTTGATTTCATGATAACTTCGATTTTGATCAATTTCGATGAGTTGCCAGTCTAATTCGATTGGAATGGAGCCAATTAAAAGTGGTTTTTGATTTCATGATAACTTCGAATTCATTCCTTTTCGGCTAATTGCTAGTCTAACTAGATTGGAATCGAGCCAATGAAAAGTGGTTTTAGATTTCATGATAACTATGAGTTTGATCATTTTCGACGAATTGCTAGTCTAATTCGATTGGAATCGAGCCAATGAAAAGTGGTTTTTGATTTCATGATAACGTTGGGTTTGTTCGCTTTCGGCTAATTGCTAGTGTAATTCGATTGGAATCGAGCCAATGAAAAGTGGTTTTTGATTTCATGATAACTTCGGGTTTGATAATATTTGGAGAAATACTAATCTAATTCGCATGGAATCGAGCCAATGAAAAGTGGTTTTTGATTTCATGATAACTTCGGGTTTGATCATTTTCGACGAATTAAGAGTCTAATTCGATTGGAATCGAGCCAATGAAAAGTGGTTTTTGATTTCATGATAACTTTGGGTTTGTTCGTTTTCGGCTAATTGCTTGTCTAATTCGATTGGAATCGAGCCAATGAAAAGTGGTTTTTGATTTCATGATAACTTTGGGTTTGTTCGTTTTCGGCTAATTGCTTGTCTAATTCGATTGGAATCGAGCCAATGAAAATTGGTTTTTGATTTCATGATAACTTCGGGATGGATCATTTTCGAGAAATTGCTAGTCTAATTCGATTGGAATTGAGCCAACGAAAAGTGGCTTTCGATTTCATGATAACTTCGGGTTTGATCGTTTCTGAAAAATTGCTGGTCTAATTCGGTTGGAATCCAGCCAATGTAAAGTGGTTTTCAATTTCATGATAACTTCGGGTATGATAATTTTCGGCAAATTGCTAGTCCAATTCGATTGGAATCGAGCCAACGACAAGAGGTTTTTGATTTCATGAAAACTTCGGGTTTGATCATTTTCGGTGAATTTCTAGTCTAATTCGATTGGAATCGAGCCAATGAAAAGTTGTTTTGATTTTATGATAACTTCGGGTTTGTTCATTTTTGGATAACTGCTAGTCTTATTCGATTAGAATCGAGCCAACGCAAAGTGGTTTTCGATTTCATGATAACATCGAGATTGTTCGTCTTTGACAAATTGCTAGTCTAATTCGATTGGAATCGAGCCAATGAAAGTGGTTTTTGATTTCATGATAACATCGGGTTTGCTCATTTTTGGCGAATTACTAGCTTAATTCTATTGGAGTCGAGCCAATGCATAGTGGTTTTTGATTTCATGATAACTTCGATTTTGATCAATTTCGACGAGTTGCTAGTCTAATTCGATTGGAATGGAGCCAATGAAAAGTGGTTTTTGATTTCATGATAACTTCGGATTCATTCCTTTTCGGGTAATTGCTAGTCTAACTGGATTGGAATCGATCTAATGAAAAGTGGCTTTTGATTTCATGATAACTTCGAGTTTGATCATTTTCGGCGAATTGATGGTCTAATTCGATCGGAATCGAGCTAATGAAAAGTGGTTTTTGATTTCATGATAACTTTGGGTTTGTTCGTTTTCGGATAATTGCAAGTCTAATTCGATTGGAATCGAGCCAATGAAAAGTGGTTTTTGATTTCATGATAACTTCGGGTTTCATCATTTTCGGTAAATTGCTAGTCTAATTCGATTGGAATCGAGCCAATGAAAAGTGGCTTTCGATTTCATGATAACTTCGGGTTTGATCGTTTTCGAAAAATTGCTGGTCTAATTCGGTTGGAATCAAGCCAATATAAAGTGGTTTTCAATTTCATGATAACTTCGGGTTTGATCATTTTCAGCAAATTGCTAGTCCAATTCGATTGGAATCGAGCCAACAAAAATTGGTTTTTGATTTCATGAAAACTTCGGGTTTGATCATTTTGGTGAATTGCTAGTCTAATTCGATTGGAATCGAGCCAATGAAAAGTTGTTTTGATTTCATGATAACTTCGGGTTTGTTCCTTTTTGGATAATTACTAGTCTTATTCGATTAGAATCGAGCCAACGAAAAGTGGTTTTCGATTTCATGATAACATCGGGTTTGTTCGTCTTTGGTTAATTGCTAGTCTAATTCGATTGGAATCGAGCCAATGAGAAGTGGTTTTTGATTTCATGGTAACATCGGGTTTGTTCATTTTTGGCGAATTACTAGCCTAATTCTATTGGAATCGAGCCAATGCTTAGTGGTTTTTGATTTCATGATAACTTCGATTTTGATCAATTTCGACGAGTTGCCAGTCCAATTCGATTGGAATGGAGCCAATGAAAAGTGGTTTTTGATGTCATGATAACTTCGGATTCATTCCTTTTCGGCTAATTGCTAGTCCAACTTGATGGGAAATCG
The DNA here is from genome assembly GCF_002742605.1 of Olea europaea var. sylvestris. Taxonomy (NCBI): domain Eukaryota; kingdom Viridiplantae; phylum Streptophyta; class Magnoliopsida; order Lamiales; family Oleaceae; genus Olea; species Olea europaea. The sequence goes on along the minus strand of NW_019247462.1, from coordinate 102,323 downwards.
AGCCAATGAAAAGTGGTTTTTGATTTCATGATAACTTCGAGTTTGATCATTTTCGGCGAATTGCTAGTCTAATTCGATTGGAATCGAGCCAATGAAAAGTGGTTTTTGATTTCATGATAACATCTGGTTTGTTCGCTTTCGGCTAATTGCTTGTGTAATTCGATTGGAATCGAGCCAATGAAAAGTGGTTTTTGATTTCATGATAACTACGGGTTTGATCATTTTTGGAGAAATACTAATCGAATTCAAATGGAATCGAGCCAATGAAAAGTGGTTTTTGATTTCATGATAAATTCGGGTTTGATCATTGTCGGCGAATTGAGAGTCTAATTCGATTGGAATCGAGCCAATGGAAAGTGGTTTTTGATTTCATGATAACTTTGGGTTGGTTCGTTTTCGGCTAATTGCTAGTCCAATTCGATTGGAATCGAGCCAATGAAAAGTGGTTTTTGATTTCATGATAACTTCGGGTTTGATCATTTTCGGTTAATTGCTAGTCTAATTCGATTGGAATCGAGCCAATGAATAGTGGCTTTCTATTTCATGATAACTTCGAGTTTGATCGTTTTCGACAAATTGCTAGTCCAATTCGACTAGAATCGAGCCAATGAAAAGTGTTTTTTGATTTCATGAAAACTTCGGGTTTGATCATTTTCGGTGAATTGCTAGTCTAATTCGATTGGAATCGAGCCAATGAAAAGTTGTTTTGATTTCATGATAGCTTCAGGTTTGATCATTTTCGGCGAATTACCAGTCTAATTAGATTGGAATCGAGCAAATGAAAAGTGGTTTTTGATTTCATGATAACTTCGGGTTTGTTCCTTTTTCGGCTAATTGCTAGTCTAATGCGAGTGGAAGCGAGCCAATAAAAAGAGGTTTTTGATTTCATGATAACTTCGAGTTTGTTCGTTTTCGGCTAATTGCTAGTCTAATGCGAGTGGAAGCGAGCCAATAAAAAGAGGTTTTTGATTTCATGATAACTTCGAGTTTGTTCGTTTTCGGCTAATTGCTAGTCTAATGCGAGTGGAAGCGAGCCAATAAAAAGAGGTTTTTGATTTCATGATAACTTCGAGTTTGTTCGTTTTCGGCTAATTGCTAGTCTAATGCGAGTGGAAGCGAGCCAATAAAAAGAGGTTTTTGATTTCATGATAACTTCGAGTTTGTTCGTTTTCGGCTAATTGCTAGTCTAATGCGAGTGGAAGCGAGCCAATAAAAAGAGGTTTTTGATTTCATGATAACTTCGAGTTTGTTCGTTTTCGGCTAATTGCTAGTCTAATGCGAGTGGAAGCGAGCCAATAAAAAGAGGTTTTTGATTTCATGATAACTTCGAGTTTGTTCGTTTTCGGCTAATTGCTAGTCTAATTCGATTGGAATCGAGCCAATGAAAAGTTGTTTTGATTTCATGATAACTTCAGGTTTGATCATTTTCGGCGAATTACCAGTCTAATTAGATTGGAATCGAGCGAATGAAAAGTGGTTTTTGATTTCATGATAACTTCGAGTTTGTTCGTTTTCGGCTAATTGCTAGTCTAATTCGATTGGCTTAGTGGTTTTTGATTTCCTGATAACTTCGGGTTTGTTCGTTTTCGGCTAATTGCTAGTCTAATTCGATTGGCTTAGTGGTTTTTGATTTCCTGATAACTTCGGGTTTGTTCGTTTTCGGCTAATTGCTAGTCTAATTCGATTGGCTTAGTGGTTTTTGATTTCCTGATAACTTCGGGTTTGTTCGTTTTCGGCTAATTGCTAGTCTAATTCGATTGGCTTAGTGGTTTTTGATTTCCTGATAACTTCGGGTTTGTTCGTTTTCGGCTAATTGCTAGTCTAATTCGATTGGAATCGGGCCAATGAAAAGTGGTTTTTGATTTCATGATAACTTCGGGTTTGTTCGTTTTTGGAGAAATGCTAGTCTAATTCGATTGGAATCGAGCTAATGAAAAGTGGATTTTGATTTCTTGATAACTTCGTGTTTGTTCTTTTTGGCGAATTACTAGTTTAATTCGATTGGAATCGAGCCAATGAAAAGAGGTTTTTGATTTCTTGAAAACTTCGGGTTGGATCATTTTCGGTGAATTGCTAGTCTAATTCGATTGGAATCGAGCCAATGAAAAGTTGTTTTTGATTTCATGATAAGTTCGGGTTTGTTCCTTTTTGGAGAAATGCTAGTCTAATTCGATTGGAATCGGGCTAATGAAAAGCGGTTTTTGATTACATGATAACTTCGGGTTTGTTCTTTTTTCGTTAATTGCTAGTCTAACTCGATTGGAATCGAGCCATTGAAAAGTGGTTTTTGATTTCGTTAAAACTTCGGGTTTGATCATTTTCAGTGAATTGCCAGTCTAATTCGATTGGAAACG